>NC_090255.1:2145308-2212808 GCF_037325665.1 Littorina saxatilis
CATTCGGTGTGAAGCATGACACTGCAACATGTGTGGATGTGTCATTCGGTGTGAAGCATGACACTGCAACATGTGTGGAAGTGTCATTCGGTGTGAAGCATGACACTGCAACATGTGTGGAGCATTGTCTGTCTTCTCTTCGTTTAGAAATAACAGTACCGATGCAAATCTTCTTTTTTTTAAATATATTTTGTATTTTGTAAACACTGTATCTTTCTTTTTTGACATGTTCGTTCTCAGCTCTGAGGTTGATTTACAATAAGATACAGTTCCCAGGAACAGTCTTCTCAAACCTTTGTAATTTTGGAGAGACAGATTGAGATTGAGAATACCGACTCGTTAAGTTTGTTTGTTCTTGAAAAAATACACCATTTTGATTGGATTGCGCCTTTGGCTGGATGCACAAATAAGTCAACAGAACATTGGCTGTATGTAAAGTACTGAAAGTGTGATTGTGTTTAAATCAAAGATGGCAGACGTTTGCGGAACATTTTGCTAATGTTATTTAAAAACAAAATGCCGTTCGTTTTAGTACTCCCACATGGAGGACGCTTAGCCTACCCTTGTACACCATGTGTCCCTTCACTGTCCCTCCGAGTGGTGAAACTCGGAGTATTCTTGTCCTCCACTGAAAAACTATTCTTGCCCAGGCATGGACCGGCTGCCGGGGTTAACTTGAAGCCTTTCTTTCCGGCTGGAGCGAAGTACGCGCCAAGTGGGATTTCTAGTCAGTCCCTACCTTGATTGCAGGGTTGGATTGGTCTCGGTGACTCAGACCTCCGCACATGTGAAAAGCACAGATTTTTTATATTTTTGGTTTAAGCGTGTTTTTATTATTTTTTTTGTATACGGGAAGAAAAGGCGACTCGGTAAACACATTCCTTCTCTGTCACAAGGTGCAGTGTACTTCTTAAACGAACAGACTTGCAAAGTCTTGCCTTCGTGTGAGTAGGAGGGAGGGCTCGTATAATTTGAATTTGAGCTGTAGACGTTTTTATGACCAATCGAACTTTGCCAGGTAGGTTCGTCCGTCGCGATATAACCTTGAACGGTTGAAAACGACGTTAAACACCAAATAAAGAAAGGTAGGTTCGTACTAAGGGGACATATCGAGAGGAGGGGGGGGGGTGCAAAATCAAATGAGAGAGAGATGTCAAAGTCGATAGGACTTTCCAGGTACCGTGCGTAGAATAGAAAAGATGAAAAGACGCCAGTCTCTCTGCCCAGGGATGTCCACTTTGCCAGATTTCATGGAGGCAGGGATGTCCACTTTGCCAGATATCAGGGAGCGAGAGATGATACCTACACAAAAGCAGGACCAGAGTGTTCATAAGATCAAAGAGAAAACCACGGGCCTACAACAGACAAGGATCCAGCACACCTGCGATCACTGAGAATTTGAGCTGGACAAGATATTTGAGCCAGATGGGAAGTGTCGGCTTGAGCTCTCCGACTCTTACAGAAGTTGGTACAGATTGAAGCGATGTGTAGATAAATGCCGCATAGAGTGTCTGTCGCTCCCAGCATTGACTGGATGTTCTCTTACCTAAACTCCTGTCTTGCTTTTGTAGTTAGAAAAAAAAATCATTTAACCAAACTACTTGGGTCTTTTTGGTTCAAACAGTAATTTATTCAGATTCATTGTTACAAAGCCATGGAGTCTATGATTAATACCGGCACGATTGGCCTAGTGGTAAGGCGTCCGCCCCGTGATCGGGAAGTCGTGGGTTCGAACCCCGGCCGGGTCATACCAAAGACTTTAAAATTGGCAATCTAGTGGCTGCTCCGCCTGGCGTCTGGCTAATGCGTCTGGGGTTAGTGCTAGGACTGGTTGGTCCGGTGTCAGAATAATGTGACTGGGTGAGACATGAAGCCTGTGCTGCGACTTCTGTCTTGTGTGTGGCGCACGTTAAATGTCAAAGCAGCACAGCCCTGATATGGCCCTTGTTGGTCGGCTGGGCGTTAAGCAAACAAACAAACAAACAAACAAACAAACTATGATTGATAAAGGAGCACACCAAAATAAACTTATGAATGTGGTCTGGGTCTTTTTCGCGGGAATGATTCATAATGTCCTTGATACTATTCTCGTAAGTTGTACCGTTTAGATTCTTGTCCTTTCCAGCACTTTCAGGCAATTCGACCTAGTTCTTGCATGGTGGTTGGTAGTCTCGATGCGCCCAAGATTAACTGTCAGATGAGCTGTCTATCATACGTCTTGGCTCCTCAGACACGCTGCCGCGAACACAGAATTCTCATCGACCAGCGTGTGAGATGCTGACTCCCCGACCCCCAGATGCTGAATGTAGTCCTAGCCACTTGCTGAGACACGTACGTTGTGGTACTGGGGCACAATTTCAGACGGGAATATTCCGTAGTTTGTCTTCTTGGCGAGACTTAGGTAATATTGGACCCGACGGTATTACTAATAGGCCTTTTTTCCGTACAATATTTCCATATATTACTAAAGCATGCTACGTTTCGTAGCATGACCAGGGCAGTAGTTTCTTGTGTCCTTTTTTTACCCGCATAATTTTAGTATGAGGCTATTATAGTAATGCTTGTAGCTAGCATCCGAGCAGTATTTTCTCCTTGGCAAACAACAGTCCACAGGCATTACCAATTATAACTTTATTTTCCCTCTTTTATCAAAATATTTTTTTTATTACCAAGGCATTGTTTTGAAGCATTGATTAAACGAAACATGCACGTGTTTAAAAAAAGATGCCTCTCTCTCTCTCTCTCTCTCTCTCTCTCTCTCTCTCTCTCTCTCTCTCTCTCTCTCTCTCTCTCTCTCCAAATCCGATTCCACTGACCCCAAAGCTGGATCGATATCGCTTCACACTCTCATTCCGGCAGTGGCATTGAATTATGATCTCTCTCCAGTCCTCGTTTGTCTTTTGCGGGGGGCGATCCGTACGTTTGGAGAGCGTGAAGACGAGTCATTTATCGTGGCTCATCCTATTAGTGTTCTGTCCGGAGCGTGTTGTTGGTGTTTGTTCCTGCGGTGGGATGGAGTGTGCGAGGCTTTGTTAGAGCATGGATTGTTGTGCTAATGTTGCCTTTGTCAGGCTAACACGCTATTAGTTGGAGTGGGGATGGTGTTAGGTGTTGCTGTCTGCCTGTGCATTATGGGTAATAATAGTATTGATACCAATTCATGGTGGTCGTTGCAATTGTGGTTAGGACGCACAAGGACAGTGCAAGGGACGTCTGTCTGTCTGTCTGTCTGTCTGTCTGTCTCTCTCTCTCTCTCTCTCTCTCTCTCTCTCTCTCTCTCTCTCTCTCTCTCTCTCTCTCTCTCTCACGTCACTTCATTCGCAGGCTGTTACTTTCTTAAATACAACAATCGCGCAAGTCTACCGTAAAGAACGAGTTCTATTGGATTGGCATGTTGTTTCTTTTTCTGCTGCTTCAGTAGACATTCAGACATTCTGCAAAAATAAAAGAATTGGCCGGAAGTAGTTCAATAGCGACCAACTATTGTGGAGATCGTGTGAAAGTAAATACAGCGTTGTGTGCAGTGAATCAAACGGACAAAAACAGTGAACGGTGACGCATCACGAAGGGACGGTCAGACAGGAAAGGGCTTGCGTCTAATAAAATTATCCTACTGCCGGTATCGCTGTCGCTTTGTGAACAATAAAATAACACTTCGCTGGTATGTGTGTCACGTTTTGTTCAGACTGAAGCTCGTCACTTAAATAACACTTCGCTGGTATGTGTGTCACGATTTGTTCAGACTGAAGCTCGTCACTTCACGGAGACGAGCTAGAAATGTAAAGACGTTGAACGTAACTCGAGCAGACTTTAACTACATGAAGGGTTACTTCGCCAGACTCTATACTGTTTTCAAAGGTTCAGCTAGGCGGGTGGGGTTGTAGGGAGCTCGTAATGGAGAGATATATCTTTGTTTTTGTTGACTTCAGTGTAAAGGTAATACGCGACTAACCAGCCAGATATTAATTACTATGCAGAATGTTTGTGTATGGTACTAGTTATAAACGTTTCAAAATATTATAAAAAGACACGACTTCTTAAAATAAATCATTCTGTGAGATGAATAAACCAGAAGTAATAAGAACACTCTCGGTAACAGTGACTCAACCACAGGACTCTGAGACGTTCGCAAGAACCCAGTCCTCTACGGAAGAAGAAGAAGAAGAAGACTCACAATATTGATGGAGTTGCGCATCCTCGCCACCCTCTTAACACCCAACAAAGCTTGAACTCTTGGAGTGTACTACAAACTTTTCATCGCGGACACGCAGCTTAAAGGCTGCCCTTTTCGTAGCGTTCATTAATTAATTCCTATTGTTTACATGTGCCAGTAATGTTATAAAACTGTACCTAAGGGGATATAATAACGATTGGCTGTAGCTTTCGAACACAGAAAACATTTCAGTATTGCAAAGTGGTTTTGATAGTGTCGAATGTAAACAGAACAGTCTCAAAGTGAAAGTGGATGTTTCCCGGAAATTGCGAAGTTAACAAGAATACAGAAAAGCGCGCTTTCCTGCTTAGCACAATATGCTACCGCGCTAATCTGGCGTGTCAATATCACTACGTTTTGCACGTGGAAGGTGAGCGATTTTCTTCACGCGGGGAATGACGAAGCTGTCCTGTCTGTGTTCACGGTCTAAAAATAGCCCAAGTCCTGGAGAACTGTTGCTAAAAATAGCAATACACTTTATAAAGAATTAATCATTTCTCGTAATTGGTAAGGACTTCAAACCTAAAACTTTGCAGGATGCTTAATTTATACATCCCCTCAACGATGGGAAAAGCCCTGGAAGTAATTAAAATTATTAAATAGGACAATGTATCTTGTCTGTTTTACATTTCTAATAAGGGTATGAGCAATTCTCTGACCTCGACATCACGTGAAATAATATTTCCTATCTAGATGTACATATTTATAACTACACTTAATATAAGCTTAGCTTGTTGTGTGGTCACAAATGTCTGTATCGCATATACATGCCACCCTGTATTTCTGTAATAAAATCTTGTTTAAACCAAATAGGACAATGTCAGCCTTTAAGGTGACATTCAAAAGCTCAGACATAAAGAGGCCCCCTTCCTCTTGCAGCGGCCCAGCCACTGTTTAGTCAGACCCAGGTTCCAATGACAGCCAGTAAAAACAGTTATTGAGCGTCAGGCAGCTGCCATGCAGGTAGAATAGAACGGTGAAGCGACGTCGCGGTTGGGGAGTTTTCTAGGTCAGATCGCAGCGGGATTCCACCGCTCTCGCAGGTAAAGTGACACGGTGTTAGCGCAAAATGGATGTGTTTTGCCCGCTTGATTTTCTGGGCCATGCGTGCTGGGGTTTTTCACCTCTGTGGGTGATGTTTATTTTATGAGCTGGACACCGCAGGTACGCATTTGAAACAGGTCATTCTCTCTCTAACACGCAAACAGAACTAACGCACACGTACACGCGCGTTTTCTCCGATGGTCATTTTGGAGGGCTGAGAACATCTTGATGTGTTTGGTCCACGTTATTCTCAACTGGCTGGTTGGTTGAACGGCACTTGCGTTGTTCGAGGTACGGTACGCTTGTTTGAGTGTGTTATTTTAGGTTTGGGTTGTTGGTCGATGTTTTCTTCAGGGTGTTTTTCTGCGTTCTGCTTCACAACGTTAGTTTGTCCTTTGTCTGATTCTAGGTTGTTGACACATTCCTTGCTGTTCGCTCTTTCGTCGCAGGTGCAGACTGATGTGTGTGTGTTTTTGTGTGCTGTGCGTTATTAACATTGCTGATTAGTTTTCTTCAAAAGTGTCTTTAATATGGTTAGGTGGCATGGTTTTCATCTGGCAGTGTTTAAATCCACCTTGTCTGTCTCTGCTTTTCTGTTTGTCTGTTGTATCTGTCTGTCCGTTTTCTTTCGTCTTCTTTCTCATCACCGCTCTCTCTCGTCTCTCTCTCTCTCTCTCTCTCTCTCTCTCTCTCTCTCTCTCTGTCTCTCTCTCTGTCTCTCTCTCTCTGTCTCCCTCTCTGTCTCTCTCTCTGTCTCTCTCTCTCTGTCTCTATCTCTGTCTCTCTCTTTCTCTCTCTTTCTCTCTCTCTGTCTCTGTCTCTCTCTCTGTCTCTCTCTCTGTCTCTCTCTCTGTCTCTGTCTCTCTCTTTCTCTCTCTTTCTCTCTCGCTCTCTCCATCGTTCATACAGGTGCTCCTAAAAGCCAGCGGTCGGGGGATCGAGCCCCTAACTGACCATTGTGACGTCACAGTGACCCCAGGCGACTTGTCGAGCTGTCCAGTGAAATGGATAACTGGTGAAATGTGGGAAGGTCGACCAACCTTGTGGCAACTGGCACTGAAGGAATGTTGTTGATTTCTCGACCAGCGTGTAGTGTGTGGATTCAGTAACTGACACGGGAATTGGACACATGGAAAGTGTGTCGTTTGCTGAGGGGTTCAAGTGTTGAGGTTTGTGCGAGCATACAATTCATCTAGCATTCACCTACCCAGTGAGTACCATATTCGACGTGGAAAAACTACAGAACCGCGTATTTTAACTGTACACAAAAAAAGACTTATTACTTATTATGTAATATTATTTTATTCAAGTACCAGATTTCCAAACAAACCGCTCAGACTGCCGTCCTTTATTTGACTACATCTTAGTCTATTTTAGTTCTCATTCCATGCTGTCTGCCAGTATCCCTCCCGTTCTTTTTCTCTCACACACACACACACACACTCACACACACACGGGGGGGGGGGGGGGGGATGTTGATCGAAGGCGAACGGTTGTGGCGGCCAATTTGGCAAAAAGAATGATTAGATCAATCAATCCGACCACTCGGTCGCCGTAATGGCCGGCCCCTGCGTGCTTCCACTAGTCCGGGAATTGAAGTGACCCCTTTTTTTGTTCACGTGTGTGTGTGTGAGAGAGAGACAGACAGAGACAGAGAGATAGAGAAAGACAGAGAGATAGAGAAAGACAGAGAGAGTGCGAGTGTCTGTGTGTTTGTGTGTGAAAGAGAAAGAGAGAGATAGAGAGACTGTATGTGAGAGGGAGAGCTAGATAGAGAGAGTTCTTCTAAGTCAGAAGATTAAAAACCTTAGAACAAAAGTTATGTGTCTCTATTGTTCAGTTTCTCTCACTCCCTTGTTAGTTGAGGATCAAAGTCAACGACCAAACGAAAAGCGTCTTTCACGGGCGTTGCCTTTTGACAAAACTGTGTTGTGTGTGGCTTTCAAAACGTTGGCACAGAAATTATAAAAGCCAACAGGCCCATTGGGAGGGAATGCTCTAACTGCTGTGCAAATATGTAACGTGGGGAGGTGGCTGCTTTGCTTTCCAGGGGCAAGGACAGTATCGCAAAATCAGCGAAAGTTAAAAAAATTAAACAAAGTTTTGATTTTGTAATTGCAATAAGAAAAGGCCAGACAAACATGCATCAACAGCTACAACATCAATCAGAAATGTTCATTCAAAACTTCTTTCGGCTCAAGACCGAGCCTTGAGAGAGAGAGAGAGAGAGAGAGACAGAGAGAGAGAGAGAGAGAGAGAGAGAGAGAGAGAGAGAGAGAGAGAGACAGAGAGAGAGAGACAGAGAGAGAGACAGAGAGAGAGAGAGGTGCGTCAATTATCTTGCACATCCGAATAATTAACACCACTATGAATACGTTATTTATATTAATGGCAGCATTCTTGTGTGACGCGTTGGGATTCTAACCTAGCTTCCTGTGTACGACGAGAGATGTAGTGTGTACAGTTCAACAAGCAAAAATGAAACTCAGGAACAAATATAACCTATACCGGTACTGCGCCAACCTTTCAACCGCTGTGGGGGATTTTTGTTGCAATTTCTCTTGTATTCCGTGTACCACACGAGATATCCGCCTGACCTAGATTGAGGGCTAGTTCGTTCTGCGCAAAATATTTTTTCTGGGAAATGGTTTTAGATTTACGGGGTACTGAAGTGTGTCACTTCGCGGGAAACAGGACATGCATGTGCCTAACTATCAATGAAGAAGTGTGTTTTTCCAAACTCTGAGATGTGATCTTGCAAATGTGTATGTGTCATATTTTGTAGAAAATATCCTCAGATTTTCGAACGGATTTGTGAAAGAATAATAATTTTATGTATGATTTTCTTTAGTTGTTGATTTAGTTTTGTCGGTCCTTCCTTTCGTTCTGTATGTTTTTGACTTTTTCTTCATTTCCTTCTTTCTTTATTTCATTCATTCATTCTTTTCTTCTTTCTTTCTTTCTTTCTTTTATTCATTCATTCATTCGTTCGTTCGTTCGTTCGTCCTTCCTTCCTTCCTTCCTTCCTTCCTTTCCTTCCTTCCTTCCTTCCTTCCTTCCTTCTTTCCTTCCTTCCTTCCTTCCTTCCTTCCTTCCTTCCTTCCTTTCTTTCTTCCTTCCTTCCTTCCTTCCTTCCTTCCTTCCTATCTTTCTTTCTTTCAATGTGTGAGTTGAATGACTACAGCTGTATTATAATCGCGTCATACAGTAAAGAGAGCAAGGCTTGTGACTCGCCAGTAGCCCTTACTCTCAGATAGCACACACAACATAGTGTGTACAAACAGCCTCGAGGTGTAAAGGCTCAGACCCGCTAACACTTTGTTCAGCTTTTTTAAAACACAGGGACAACATAGGTGGCATTCCTGCCTAAGAACAGAACACCTTTCCCGGGTTTGTCCAGTCACTAGTTCAATAAAACCACTATTTTAAAACCTCCAACAAGGTGAGAAAGTCAGGTCTGGCAAAGGGAAGGGGTCTCAAAATGGAGGTAAATTTACAGAGGTTGTGAATAGAAAAACTTAGGAAACAAGGTCTTAGGCTGAGCAAGTCTTAATTCGGGGTCTTAAGAGGCGTACCACTGTGGTCCAACAAGCAATTACCTGCATGCGGGTTTTAAGTCCCGTCGCCTGAGGCAAGTTTTGTGGTTGACTGCTTTTGTTTTCTTAGTTGGTTGAAGTGTGTGTGGTTGTTACACACAATTGCAGCGCGTGCTTGGCTGTCCAAGTAGAAACGAGTTGGTCCGCGTTGCTACAATGTGGGAGGGGGTAATCGGCTTCGGTCCTGTTTTCGGTTTTGAAAATAAGTAGCTCCCCGTGGGTTTTTCTCGTGCTGTTTTGTATTAGTCTTGTCCTGCGCTAGTGCTTGGGCCGTGTGTGTGTGTGTGTGATCGTTCGTGCGTGTTCCATAAAAGGTTACGAGGAGCGAGGCGATGCAGACGGAATCAGAAATGACTCCGGATACAGATATAATATTTATATCCCACATCAGGAAACCGCTTTCATCAAAGTTCCGACCACTCGGTGATTTCTGGCCTGACGGCAGTCACCCGTTGCACAATTGCTGCAAATGGCATCCACATTTCATTGGGTGCCTGGCTTCGATCCCACTCCACAGAATCGACCCCACACATACCATACCTGTCAACGACACAACGACACTGCGCGGTTAAATACAGAGGAACCTCTCTTCATTACATGTAAGACTCCCTCGACATGCCTGAAAGTGGCGAGTTTCGGAGTATTCTACTCGCCAACATGTTACTGGCGAGTAGAAATGTTCATCTACTCGCCAAATGCGAGTACAGTTGCTGAAACAAATTGTTGGTTTGGCTAGTAAAGTTTGCTCTCTGGCACAAGCCAAAGGCGAGTACACCATTTGTTGGACTTTCTGGGCTCATCGACTGTAGGACCTCGCCTTCTCTTGGTGGTGTTATCAAGTTAGCTGTATCATACACTCCCTCCCTCGGCGACATTTCTCATATAGTCCTAAAACAAAGGTACAGTGCAGTCGAACTTTCCTGGGCGACCTCCTCTCGACAACGGACACCTGCCCACAGCGACCAGCCCAAAGGATCCCTGTTCAGGTTTTTTCCCTTTCTTCATAACCTATTTTGCATAGCGACCACCTGTCTGCGACGACCACATCTGGTCGGTCCCATTGGTGGTCGTTACAGTCAGGTTCCACTGTATCGCTGCGGTAGAGGTCTAAGTCACATGGCCCCCGATTGCATTCTGGTGTTTTACCGCAACACGGCGATTTACGTGTGTAGGGGTTCGGGAGTCTTTTTCCGACCGAGAGAGCAGAATCGTGCGGAAATAACTTGTGTGAGAATGTTGATGACGGCAATTATCTTGTGGGTCTTCCAGTCTGTGGAAAGGTCACGCACGGTCAGGGTGCTGGCGAGATCAAAAACTGCTTTTTGGACAGTTATTGATCGCTGTAAAATTGCTGTGTGATCTATGAATTATTTGTTATTTGTTATCGCGCATGAAAGATGTGGAAAGGTCATATTTAAGTCGTAAAATTTTCACAACACAAAATGGAACAGGTAGATTGTCATACCTGTCTAGATAGGTACAGACACGTTGCTTTTGCATTCGCGCCTTCTACTGTGTGGGTGTTTCTTTACTGAGGCTGTGATATGCACCAAGTATTGTGTTGTCGTTTCTGTTTAAGCCTCGACATGTTAATCCTAACACGAACACTGCAGCCTACAGTTTGAATAGCTACTCAAGTCCACAAATTAACCTCTCCGGGACACACACAATGTGTACTGCTGTTCAAAATGATCGAGCTGAATAATTCACGCAGTGTTCTGTTAATATTCAGACAGTTGCCTACCAGGGTAGACACAACGCAACTGTCGTCTTATAATGACCGTGTCGTCTGGCACATGTTGTGCGACGCTCCAATCGAGTTTCTCGTCTCAATTTCACTCACAAGCAATTAACACTCGTTCATTGGAACAAAGGAACACGTGTGTGCATAATTAACAGGGTGTCATGCAGGGTCACAAGGTTGTCTACGGGCTTGCATGTCACAGCCGGCTGCCGCCACGCATGCGCGAGATGGATTATGTCGTAATTGTCGTCTGCTTCGTCTACACCTGTGTGGGCTAATTTTGTTCTCGGTAAATTGAGTGAAACTGGGCGTAATGCTTGTTATTACATCTAGATTGAATGCGTTATTTAATCGCGGTTTTAGAGAACTAATTATTTTTATAAAAACTGTGGTTTTGGAGCGCGGTTATCATGGGCAGCGACGTTTGAAATATTAAAATTGAGTGGCACTGCACTGCTGATGACAAAATCGATTGAGACTTTGCAAATTAAACTGCTAAGTCAGTGGCTTCTAACCAGTGCTGCTCGTAGAATGTGCCTGACGTTTTTGTATTTCTTTATCTTGAGTTTCGTTGAAGTAAAATCAGAAGAAAAGGTTGACAATATCAGGGATTGGTTCTTGAGGAGCCAATCGGCAGTTTTAATCAAGCTCGCACTGGGAGACAGAAGTCTTGACGACCGGCAGTTTGCGATCGATAGCATTTCTAATAACATGCACTCGACCAAGCCTCGAAATTCGATGGAGAGTCATGCATTTCTTTGATTCCATTGGTACTCTTGTATTCCCTGTCCTCGTCTCTATAATTCCTGTAGCAGTGTTCACACGACGAGTCAGGGCCAGTGGTAGTAGCAGCCTACTGTCAGCTCGAGCACCAATCACTCGTCTCGTTGACATTAGGGGAGCTAATCAAACTATGGGCTCTCCATATTTCTGGCGTTGAGGGATTTGCCTGTTGTGGGCCAAGGGCTCAGGAACAGTTTGTATTCAGTCAGCTTTCTGTCTGGCGATGTACAATTATGAGAAACTGTATCTTCCGATCTTGTGATGTGGTAACACAGACAGGAATCGTTGACTAAAGTAAGCCCACTGGTGTCTCTTTTTGCATTGAATTCTTCGCGAGTTGCACATTGTAAAAAAGGAAATACGTTATTCCGAACAGTATCTATTTAACTCCTCTCCTCAATGCCTGTTTGCTGTTGCTGCTGCTGTTGTGTTAAATCGTGGTTTTTTTGCCACATGGAGTGACTAGACAAAATTAAATCCCAGCCTGCTTGTAACCCCTGCTTTGCACTGTCTGCCCCGTAGTTGGTGGAATACGATTTATGGACACACACGAGGCGAAGGCAACAGCAGTCATGTCATTGATGCCTGCAGGGGCCTCGCTCTCTCATTGATGCCTGCAGGGGCCTCGCTCTCTCATTGATGCCTGCAGGGGCCTCGCTCTCTCATTGATGCCTGCAGGGGCCTCGCTCTGTCATTGATGCTTGCAGGGGCCTCGCTCTCTCATTGATGCCTGCAGGGGCCTCGCTCTCTCATTGATGCCTGCAGGGGCCTCGCTCTCTCATTAATGCCTGCAGGGGCCTCGCTCTCTCATTGATGCCGCGGGGCCAGGAAGAGGCTCTGAGAAACAGTTGACATTCCAAAAAAATAGGATGAAGTTCGACACTCGTGTTTGTCACTTCAGCGGATATATTATTTGCTGCTAGTGGAAGTTGGGTGTATCCTACTGAAAATATGTCCTGTAGTTTATAAGACTGGCTGTTATAGTTGAGCGGAAACAACAAAGCAAAGCAACTAACCGCCGAGCGACTAAGCCGCCGTCCGTGGGAGGGTGGGGGGGGGGGGGGGGGTGGGGGGGGGGGGTAGTTTTTTTTTTGTTTTGTTTTACTTCATTAGGTCAAGAGTTCTGCGCTCTTTCTTACAAAGTCATGTTCGTTTTGTACATAATTCCTGCGAACCGAGACGCGTAATTTGTTCACTTCGGGCACAGACATAATGCAGTTTGTTCTCTTGGGGCGATAAGTCTTATTTTGTTGTTCATTCTTCGATACACTGGTGCAAAGGTATCCGCAGAAATGCATTGTTTAAAAGAGACATCACTACTCAGTGTCATCTGGCTACGCTCCTCCTTGTTTTTCTTGGCGTGAAAAAGCAGAGTTCATTGTCGCCACGGACGGTCCGGCAGTGGGGGGCAGGCGGTCTATGGAAAAGGGGAGACGGAAAGCGAGGCAGCACCATTAGCAAACAAGGTCAAGGGTCAGCCGTGTTTGTGCTACACTGGAATCAAAAGGTCAACCCAGCGAATCGCTCTGACATGCAAATGTCACATCATTTATATGGGGACGGTCTTTTGGCCCTCAACTAAGCCTCGGTACATGTGGTAATCCGATAAGTGCGACTCGACATGATGCCTGTTGGGATAAAACAATGATGTTTGATACACTGATTGTACTAGCTGGACTTTTAGTCACATCGCTGTGCGCACCCCCCCCCCGCACAGCTTTCGTCTCGAGAGAATGAATGATGGTGTGTGGCATGGCTTTATTAAAGGCTGTGTTGTTCAGTGAGTGTTCGTACATTTTTGTAAGCAGGAATTATGATTTTTTTAAATCTTGAGTTCGATGATTTCAAAAGAAGTCAATTGTGCTTCTTTTCTTATTAAAACTGCAGGGACCATAAGGTGTAATCCTTCACAGTGTGTGCGTGTGTTTTAGACAGAGTGACTGAGACGGAGAGAGAGAAATAGGGCACTCTGAAACGCTGAAAACTAAGCCAATTGTATAGACTGACAGATTTGTTTGTATCATTTATGGTCCCCCCAAAATTGGTCTGTCGAGATTTGTGCGTGTAATGTTCTGTGCGAGAGTAGCACCGCTAACGATTTTCTTGGCTTGTGTCATTGCAGAGTGAGGCATTGAGCAAAGACATCCAGCGAAAAAGGAAGGAGCTACAATTGTGAGGCTTGACCGAGGGCGCACCCTGCATCTCTACACAGCAGTTTCTGGGGTTGTAGTTGGCGCTGCCGCTACAAGACTGATCCATTGCCTGCATCGCTACACAGCAGTTTCTAGGGTTGCAGTTGGCGCTGCCGCTACAAGACTGATCCATTGCCTGCACGACACACAGGCAGAGAAGACATGGCGGGAGGGACACGCCTGGCATCAATACTGCTCCTCTCTGTCTTCCTCTTTGTTCGGGCTCAGGACGACAGTGAGTTTCTTTTTTGTTCCTCCTGTGTATGAGAGAGAGAGAGAGAGAGAGAGAGAGAGAGAGAGAGAGAGAGAGAGAGAGAGAGAGAGAGAGAGAGAGAGAGAGAGAGAGAGAGAGAGAGAGAGAGAGAGAGAGAGAGAGAGAGTGTGTGTATGTGTGAATGAGAGAGAGAGAGAGAGAGAGAGAGTGTGTGTGTGAATGAGAGAGAGTGTGAATGTTGAGGAATGCATGCTCAAAATGATGCTTCATATCAGGTTGAGTATGATGATTTCTCTAAAGCTTACCTTGCCTGTGACTGCTCTGAACATCATGAAAGTTTGCTTCTTTACTGTGTTTGAGCCTAGCTATAGCTCTGCTGTTTGCAGTGACCTCTTTCTCTTCTTATCTGATAATGTGTGTGTTTTTTAAAGAGGGGTTGATACCAACATCAGATAAGAGATACTTCCTCATTGTGTGTAGTTATTCTTTTCAAAAATAAGTATCTGTTACACTTTTTGTGACAAATTTGCATGGTATTATTTTTCTCAATTTTAATGCTTTCATTAGAACTAAAGTCTTGAATTTTTCATCTGCCAAGGCTACAATTTCTTATCATGTAGAAAAAAGGCGAGACTACAGCTTGGCTGTGTCGTTTGCTGTTGGGTTTTACCATCTGAGGCTTTATAATGTCTTTGAACAAAATTGAATATATCTGCAAACTTCTATTTGGCTTAAACATAAGTTTATTTTAACAAAGGTTACAATCATGACATGTATACAAAGTTCACAGAAACAGCAACAAGCTAGAAGCTTATAGTGGTGTTCCTGCATGACAGTACAACATAAGGCGGTAACGGCTGAAAAATGTGTCTCAATAAACCAAATCTATTAATAACGTGATGAACGTTGCATAATGATTATAAAGAAAGACAGTAAAGGAAGGAAGGAGGGAAAGAAGATGAATAAAAGAAGAGGGATGGGTAGGAGATGTGCAGAAATTAAAGTTGTTGTCCGGCTTGTAGAGAATTTATTCTGATTTACCCAAAGCAGCCTGAACGTTCAATGAACGAGTGTACACACACACACACACACACACACACTCCCCCCCCTCTCTCTCTCTCTCTCTCTCTCTCTCTCTCCTCTCTCTCTCTCTCTCTCCCCATCCCTCTCTCTCTCTCATTTATTTCTGTGCCAAAATGTATGCACAGTTTTATTTTGTCATTTGCAGTGATGTATTTGATGAAAGTCAAATTGGTAGCAGGGGTATTTAAGCTGTAATCAAGAAACATTTAACTTGTTGTTTTGTTCCTTTATCCTTTAACATATTGCTGCAGGTGTGGTTTTATTTATTCCGTTGAAATTTAGTTTGATTGTTTGTTCATATTTATGCATATATATCCACAAGTGGTGTCTGTATACTTATTAAGATTTTAATTTTTGTTTTGCTAACGTCCATACGTTTTTGATTCCTGGTTGATTTTTGTGTTTGTTTAGCTTAAGTTGGGATTTGTATTAAATGGTGTTTTTTCCTTCTGTCCTGTGTGTTTAATTCTGAACAGGTACCGGTGAGTGACATTTTGATGGCCGTTTAATTCCCCTCTGGTGTTGTTGGAACAATTGTGTTTGCTATGACTGACTTTGCATGTGTTTTTGTTTTTCCTTTTTTTTTGCACAATTTTCAATCAAAGAAAGTGAGTGTTATTTTGTAAACCCTTAACTACTAATATGTATTTTACAGTTTTATTTGAATAACATTTTTCCTCATTAAACTTAATAGACAATTTTACTGTTCTGTTATAACTTCAGCTGTTTAATAGCATGTTCCCTCCTTTTTATGTAGTGGTGAGTGTGTTGTTGATTGTAGTACATGTAGTCAGTCTGGGTATCTTTGTTGTTCATGTAGTAGTCATGTAGTCAGTCTCGGTATCTTTGTTCATGTAGTATATGTAGTCTGTCTCGCTATCTTTGTTGTTCCTGTCGTACATGTAGTCTTTGTCTGGGTATCTTTGTTGTTCCTGTCGTACATGTAGTCTGTCTCGGTATCTTTGTTGTCAGGCATGGTACTCTTCCGCCAATCGGCGGAAATCCGCCGAAAAAAGAAAAAAAAAAAATACAAATAAAAAATCTGCTCATTGACTTGAGATTATTATTTTTTCTTACTCAAGCCTTGTTATCTTTCACTTATATCCCTCTCAGCTTCAAGGAGAGGGCACTAAACACATTTGAATTAGTAACAAGTCGCGTAAGGCGAAAATATAATATTTAGTCAAGTAGCTGTCGAACTCACAGAATGAAACTGAACGCAATGCCATTTTTCAGCAAGACCGTATACTCGTAGCATCGTCAGTCCACCGCTCATGGCAAAGGCAGTGAAATTGACAAGAAGAGCGGGGTAGTAGTTGCGCTAAGAAGGATAGCACGCTTTTCTGTACCTCTCTTTGTTTTAACTTTCTGAGCGTGTTTTTAATCCAAACATATCATATCTATATGTTTTTGGAATCAGGAACCGACAAGGAATAAGATGAAAGTGTTTTTAAATTGATTTCGACAATTTAATTTTGATAATAATTTTTATATATTTAATTTTCAGAGCTTGTTTTTAATCCGAATATAACATATTTATATGTTTTTGGAATCAGCAAATGATGGAGAATAAGATAAACGTAAATTTGGATCGTTTTGTAAATTTTTATTTTTTTTTACAATTTTCAGATTTTTAATGACCATAGCCATTAATTAATGTTTAAGCCAACAAGCTGAAATGCAATACCGAAGTCCGGGCTTCGTCGAACATTACCTGACCAAAATGTCAACCAATTTGGTTGAAAAATGAGGGCGTGACAGTGCCGCCTCAACTTTCACGAAAAGCCGGATATGACGTCATCAAAGACATTTATCCAAAAAATGAAAAAAAACGTTCGGGGCTTTCATACCCAGGAACTCTCATGTAAAATTTCATAAAGATCGGTCCAGTAGTTTTGTCTGAATCGCTCTACACACACACACACACACAGACACACACACACACACACACACACGCACATACACCATGACCCTCGTTTCGATTCCCCCTCGATGTTAAAATATTTAGTCAAAACTTGACTAAATATAAAAAGTCGTCAGCTTCAGGGGGCGTTGCCCCCTTCCCCCCACAAGGGGCGCTGCCCCTTCACCCTGCCAGGGGGCCTGAGCGGCCCCCTGGACCCCCGGCTTTATTTCAGCTGAAATTGCCATTCCTTCAGTACCATGCCTGGTTGTTCATTTTTTATCCACAGTTTTTATTTTGAAGCTAACAAGTTTTACTAATTCTGAATTACCCCTACTGTCTTTATTTTTTAATGTTGTAAAATTCTTTAAACCTGTAGTATTGAAGAAACGGGTGGATGTGTAGTTCGAGTAGGTACAGCACAGCAGTAGTGGAGTGGGGATTCCAATGTGTGTGTGATCATGATATCCCTGATAAAATGCCTGAAGCAAATACAGGCAGGCTCTCTTGTCTTTTATTCATGTAAAAGTCCTGGAACAATTTTGGCTGATGCATCTTTTTCAAAATATTTATCTTAAAAGAGAAATTTCTCTTTCCAGGTAAAATCATTTCTCAAAGTAATAAGAGTTAAAAGAATACAACCCAAGCATTTTTATGCAGCAATGGAGAATGGTATTTTTTTGTGGCAGTAAATTTACTACAATCATATTTCAAACAAACAGGAACAAATAGGTCATTCTGTGAGGTGCACCACTTTTCAGTCCTTTTGAGTTGGGTTGCTGGTTTTTCCAGTTCTTTGGGTTTGATTTTGGATGTTGTGAATATTAAAGCAGAGAGAGCGTGTGTGTGTGTGTGTGTGTGTGTGTGTGTGTGTGTGTGTGTGTGTTTGCTCAGATGGATCAGACTATCCTTGTGTAGTTTGTGTTGTGACCTCTTTGTCTTTGTGTAGCTAGCATTGGATCTATTTGGCTGGCAGCAGTTGGGTTGGTCAGAGTATAGTCATAAGAACATTTTGTGTAGCTAGCATTGGATATATTTGGCTGGCAGCAGTTGGGTTGGTCAGAGTAGTCATAGCAACATTTTGTGAAAATTTGATGAAAAGCTGAGACTCTAAATGAAGTCAGATTTGTGTCTGTGCTGAGGTGGGACATATGCTGTGGGAACTGGACTTGATGTGTAGAGCAAAAGATGTGAAACAAAATGTATATTTTATTTTTACTAACTGCATGGTTCGGCAAACAAAATTCTGACAGTGCACATTATGAATGATTTGCATTTTATTCGTAATCATCTAACTTTTGTTTAAACCTCTGACTTGCGCTTAAAATTGACACATTCCTAGAAATACTGACATTTATTATATTTTTCCATACTTAATATTTATTCTGATGAACTTATTATATAATAAGCTAATAAAGTACACACATGAAAGCTATTGTATTATTTGATTATCAAATTTATATAATTTTTTAAACAATAGTGAAGGCTTTTCTCTTAAAGCCTGTCTTACACTGTGCCGAATTGCCCTTGCGAATAGCATTTTCCAATAATTCGCAATGATTGGGAAATGGTTGCAAGACATTCGTAAATGTTCTTAACCATTCGCTACCATTCACCTCTTGTTTCGAACATAGCAACATGTTCATAATATTCAAAAATATGACTTCCTTGTGAATATTAGGAACAATGTTGCTATGTTCGAAACAAGAGACGAATGGTAGCCAATGGTTAAGAGTGGGGTTATTTTCACCTGGGGCAGCTAGAGTAGTGCACACAATTGACATTTTGTATTTACTAAACAAAATGTGGCCTTGAATATTGTTATCTTTTTATTCTCTTTCCAAGGTTTATGAATTACTTCATTGAATAACCTCATAGGGTTAAATTGTCAGAAAGTTGGTATGTAAAATAGAAAGTTGGTATGTAAAACAAGTGTTTGGGGGTTAAGGTTCGAGATTTGGATTTTGCAGTCAAGTACTGTGACACATTTTATTTAAATTGTTTTCTGGAAGTTGATGTGTGTTTATAATTAATGTGATTATTCAACATTTCTCCTTCGTCCACAGTGTGAATTTTGCTGAGTATACTTAAAGTCTCATCAGACATTTACAACAAATATGTGAGAGTCCCTGGTTGAATGTGCAGGTCATATAGACATGTCTGTGTGTGTGGCCTGTGGGTTATATCAGCTTTCACGTTGACTGCCTTTATACAGTTACTGATTATACCCTGGTTTGAATCCTCACAGGCAGTCTTATTGTCTCAGGTTATTAAGACCATGATAAGAGAGAGCAAACCAAAATCTTTAAAGGACTACAAGAGATTTTTCTGAAAATGTACGATTTGGGCAATCTTTAGAGCCCCAACTGAAGGGTTCTTGTGTTTTTTGGGGTCAAAATCAGCTCTGAAGAGTGAGTATGAACAAAGGCTCAGCCCGCAATGAGTCGTGCCAATGTTTGAAAAATGGATTTGCATGAAGCCAAGAAAACAAATGTGTTTTTCCCTGATGACTGTTTTCCTCCCAACCCTTGAATTTTGTTCCCTTCACAAAAAAAAAAAAAAAAAAAAAAATTGAAAATGACAAAACTTGATCTTGCAGACTTTAGAAGGAAAGTTAGTCTTCTCATACACTCAGTGGACACAGCTCTCCCAATTGCAGACAGTAAAAAGCCACATGTGACTGTGTACATAAAACAACAAATTTCAATAAGAATTTTTTGGTTGAAAAAACAAAAAAAGTAAACGACTTTACGACCTTACAATTAATTGTTGGCCTTATCATCAGAAACAACATTTTTACTTTTTGACTAAATATCTTTGTGCAGAAAACATGTTGTTACCCGCTCTCTCTGTTTGGCTGCTGGTAATAAACTGAGTGTAATAAGAACTTGCACCTATTTATGACTTAAGCAGCACTTTGTTGACAAAACTTTTTCCATCTGCCTGTGGGGTTAACCTGGAGTTTATGATATTTATAATATATAATTTTGTGTGTGTACAGTCCGAGAGCCGCCCAAGATCTTGGAGCCTGCATCAGCTGACGAGTTGTTCTATGACGGAGGTGTGGACGTCACGCTGCAGTGCAGAGCTTCTGGACAACCTACACCGCTGTACGTATGCTTCCAGTTTGATAGTAGGCGACTTGCACAATGCATCGTCGAGTAAGCTCTTCAGTGGCAGAGGCGGGATAGTTTGCTTCGCTGTGGGCAACGTTTATAGTGGCGGCTTTACTGATCACGCTCAGTCAGGCGTTGTTATAGCCTAGTTGTATAACGTAAAAGTGCAAGAAGTTTTTAATATCCTTTTATAAAATTTAACATTTTGTAATGAGTTACACAGCGTTATATCAGTTTGTTTGGCCTCGTGGAACGAAGCCATTGGTGATGATCATGCCCTGGTTTTGAGACAGATCTTGCAAGGCTATGCAAGGTAGAGCGGATTTATCGTGCAAGGCGGCTATCACACATGATTTTCTTGCGATGAAGTGGTTCTCATTTTCCTTCTTCTTTTTTGCCTCCTTCTTCCTTGTTCATTCCCTCCTCTTCGTTTTCTTCTTTTTGCATTTCTAGGATTAGGTCAGCTTTAATGTTTTCGAGTTTCACTTTGAATGTGTCACGTTTCAAATTTTTATTTAATCTCTTTTAAAGCACTTGACAATAAATAATAGTGTTCAGTGGTGTGCATATATTAATTTCTGTTTGGAATTGTTCACTGTGTAATGTGTGTTTTTGTAGCTGTAGCTGAATGCTCGAGTAGTTAATTTGTAAGTTTGTTTATTCATCAGTGAATAAAAATAGAAAACCCCCACTATGTATGATTTAAATGCACGATTTTTTTGTTACTAGATACGAGTGGTACTGGAATGGCGCTCCAATAGAATCTACAAACCAAGCCATCACCTACGACCCGTCAACGGGCCTCCTGACCATAAAGGGTCTGACCACACGTGAAGAAGGCTTCTACAACTGTCGGGCCAGGAACACCTTCCCTAACGGAATGTCCGCCGTGGCCATCTCACACAAGATTGAAGTGCGCCGAGCACGTAAGTGTCCCTTTGAATACTCACTGACTAAGATGTTCCTGTGCTGAGATGGCATCAGATGATGTTGTGCGGGGCTCCCAACGGATGCCCCTCCTAGTGCGTCCCGGGACCCCCTCTTTCAATTTTTAGAGGGTCCATGAACCCCACTGCAGAATTTTAGAGGGTCCTAAGGGTCCAAAAGCCCAAAAGTCCCAGTGATTTCGTGTGTGTGTGTGTTTATCTACGGTATGCACGATAAAGGAAATTTAGTGCGTCCAAGGACCCGCTCTTTTAAAGTCTAGTGCGTCCTGGGACCCCCAATTTTTTTTTTAAGTACGAGTTTTTGGCTTCTAGTGTGTATAGGATGCAGGGACGCGCGCTATGGGGAGCCCTGGTTGTGAATTCAACAAGCAGTGACATTTAGCCTTCACCATGCAGAAGCTCCATGGGTCGTGGACCACCCAGAGACACACTAAAGATTATGTATTTCTGAAACCATTGAGCGTTCTGCTTGAGACTTCATGTACTCCTTAACATCATAAGGCTTTCCTTCTGACCAGATACTGATTATGATTGTTAACATAGAAATAAACAATTTATTAATGTGAATTACACAGTCCGGATAGTGTGGGTTGTCTATTAATAGTATTATCCATGTGGAATTTCTGACGTAACTTTACAGTGTTTACTGTAATACAGTATTCAGTGCATGTCATGTACGACCCATACACTTCAAAGAGGCATTATAACGTTTATCTTTATTCGGATGGTGTGGGTCTTGTTGTGTCCATCCTAGTCCACTTCCAGATCCATGTTAATTGATCTCGTATGATCTCGTGAGAACCGATAACATAGCGGCTATTGTTAAACAATGAAAACACACGTATACCAGGAATAAAAGCATCCCACTTGAACACACGAGCTGTGTCTCTGTCTTACTCTTTATTGTAGGTAAGAACACAACAGGTCTTGTAACGCAGACTTTTCTTCTTGTCGATCGCACGTTATATCATCAGTCCGGACAGCGAGACGAATGATGCCGTCTTTTCCAGGTCTTCCTTTCCTCCGCACAGCTTGCAGTTGAGGGAGACATTAGCTGTAACGCAGTAAATGTTGGCTTGGTTTTTTTTTTGTTTTTTTTTCCTTTTTAATCTTTCTCATGTGTGTTTTTGTGTGTGTGGTGTATGTTGTGCTGTACTTTTCACACGTAGAATTTGCAGTTCATGATAAGTTTGCGTTGCATATATGTTTAGTGCATTGAAGATAAATAATGTTTTCTGTATTATATCTAGGTATTGAACCGTGGACAAAGGATGAAGACAGAACCAAAACGGCGACCGAAGGAAACTACGTCTCCATTACGTGTGGGGATAACCTGCCAAAGTACTACGGTACCACCACCTTCAAGTGGTACACGGTGGAGGGCGACGATGATCTAATCGAAGTGGAGGAAGATAAACGGGTCTTCATTGACAACAAAGGTGTGTGTTTTTATGTTTGAATACTGTAGAGCATGCTTTAGCGTTTGTGCGAGTGCTTCTACATGTATATGGGATATTCTTAGTGAGTCAGGATCAGACTGTTAAAATTGCCAAGTAACATAACGTCAGCATTGTGTTTGCTCTTATTATAAACATTGTCTAACATTTGTACAAAATGATCATACCACTCAAAATTTGCCGCAGGATTTCTATAAAGAAAGCACACGAATCGAGGGGTCAATGACTTACTGGGTTTGAGTTCTAACCAAATGCATTCTACTGCTCTGGGTTCTTGGTTTATGCATCTACGCGTAATGTGTTTGATTGAGTCATGAATATATACCACGATTCTGGTCTGGCCTTGAATTTCTGGGTCTCGCCTTTCAACACAATAATCAGCAATCACGATATCATTATCGGAAACCCTGGAATCTAATCTTGATTCAGTAATACCAAATAAATGATAATTCGGCGAGACCTTCTCAAGGAAGGCACATACATCATGAACCTTATTATAGAGGTGATACACATTTAAATGACCAACACAGAACATAATAAAACAAGAAGTAAACACACACAATGATAACTAACTAATTGTACGCCTCTTGTAATATATCACAAACGCACAAGGATTTCGCCAAGTAAATGTCAAGATTCCCACAACACTAAGCGCGTTCAGACATTCCGAAAAGAATACTCTGAAAGAAGAGTCGTATGTGAAGCCAGGGAAGAAAGGAGACACGTTCGCGGGCCGGCCTGTTTTGCCAGAATGTGTATTTTTCCCGTTAATATTTGTGGTGACTATGATTGCTGCTTATGTGTTCCTGATTTTCATGACTTAATATGAAATATGTACTGTATTTCAAAAATGACTTTCAGGAACCCTACACTTCACTTACGTGCTGCGGACAGACGAACAGTCCAACAGATTCTACTCCTGTGCCATGTCCAACGTGGTTGAAGGGCAGATCACTCTGGGAGGAAGAACCAGACTGGTGGTTCAGAAGTCAGACTCCAGTAAGAGTTATATTTTTGTTTATCTAGTTATAAAATTGCAAAATCTTTGGTTTGTCTTTAGCTTTAACTTGGTTGTTTGTTGCCACTTTAGATCAGGTTCACAAGTGTGTTATTTTGTTAAAAACACCAGCTCAAATCACTGTCATTGGTTGCAGTCGCTGAGGTGAAGCCGGCCCTGCAGTTCTCCACCAAGCTTGCGGGAGATGGGGCCTTGACCTTTAAACGCAACACCATAGGACACCTGGAATGTTTCTTTAGTGGATAGTAAGTGTGTGTGCATGTGTGTGTGTGGGGGGGGGGGGGCTGTGACAGTGTGTGTGTGTGTGGTAGGGGAGGGTATGTGTGTGTGTACACATAGATGTATGTGTTTAATGGGTAAATTAGAATGTGTATTTGAAATGTTGCCTGGTATCAGGCATGAGCAAGTTCCAAAATTTTCACTCACCTTGTGGGCTAGTGAATTTCAAAATTGACTAGCCCACAAACAAAATCACTTGCCCACAAAAATGAGGTACCAAAGAAGAAAACGATTCCATCCATTCAAACGCGGTGAAAGGCGAACAGGTCTTTTGAAAGCGCCTGTACCGATCGAATCAGTTGAGCGACACGAGCACGCTGGTCTTGCGTTAGCTGGTGCATAGTGTGTCCCCCCTCTGTGTGTCTTCAACCTTTTTGTTTGAGTTTACCCATTTTTGGGTGCTTCACAACTTCACAACAGACAATCGTCGCTCGAAAATGATAATACCACAGACCCAAAACTTTGCTCCTGCCTGCTGGTATCATGTAGTGTTAAGTTTTTTTCCTTGTCTAAGTTCTTTTCTTTCTTGTTCTTTTGTTGAACACTTAGTGCTTAATTTAGTTTTTTAGCAATGTCAAGTTCCGAGGAATGTCCGTTTCCATGAAGAAAGTGTAACAAACAATTTTCAGTTATTGAAAATCAGTCAAATTCTTGATCTAAATGTTTGAAAAACCGCACAGACAATTGATCTGTCCATACAGAGTAATTCTTGACAAACATTAGTAATACAGTGGAACCCTCTTTCTTTTTAAGGCCCCACATTTAAGACTCCCTCCCTTTTACTGCCCGTGCGTTTTTTTTTATAGATTATCTGCTCATAACCTTTAAATTTACCCCCATGTTAAGGCTCTGTCCTATTTAAGATCAGTTTTCTCAGATTTCTGAATTTGGTAAAGAGGGGTTCCACTGTAATCCTTGCTGGTTATTGTTTGCTGACTTGATTCTTGTGTTATATTTAGCTTTTATCATCAGTAAACGTCATTTTATTTTAAACTCTTGTTGACTGTCTTTCAGTGTAAATGACCCAGGCAATGAAGTACCGTCCATAAAATGGCTGGACAATGCTGGCAACGAAATCGTCAGTGGTACTGACAGCTACACCATTGAGAGCAACGGCAGAGTGCTGAAGATCGCCAGTTTGGAGGAGGCAGACGAAAAACCCTACACTTGTATTGGTCGCAACACGATTGGAACAGCTGAGGGCAGAATGACCCTCAACGTTACATGTATGTTGAATACACTCTGTGTGTGTGTGTGTGTGTGTGCACACATGTGTGTGCTTATGTGTGTGTATGTCAGGGATGAAAATTCTCCGTTTTTTCCGACTTTCCCGATTATTTTCAATGGGCCATCCGATTTATTTGTGCGATTCCGTTTTTTGGCTCACGAAGTGTAGCCAATGCGATCGTAACTTTGTCTGTCTGTGCGTTTGTGCGTGTGTTTGTGCGTGAGTATGTCTGTGGTAGAAACTTTAACATTTCGTCATTTGAAGACGTCACATTATGGCGTAAGAGGGTTAGACGTCACGCGAAGGAATTACTGAAAATCTCGGTCATTGTTTTTTGAGCGGGCCGAGACTAATTGGCAGTCGTGTCGTAGATTGTTGTCTCTCTCTCTCTCTCTCTCTCTCTCTCTCTCTCTCTCTCTCTCTCTCTCTCTCTCTCTCTCTCTCTCTCTCTCTCTCTCTCTCTCTCTCTCTCTCTCTCTCTCTCTCTCTCTTTTTTCAGTGGTGCCCCAACAGTCAACAAAGTCTGGTACGATGATGATTTGTGTGCATATTTATAGTCTGTTTCATTCATGTTGCCTGTCATTTGCATTACTAATTAGAGCTGGATATATTTTGATAAGTAAACGTTAGAGTGTACACCAGATGGTATCCTCACAATTTAAACTTGCCATACCATTATTTTACATATTAATAACTTGTTCCAAGTTCATTAAGTAGTCTGAATTCCTGTTTTAGTTAACAAATGAGGAGTTTTGTAGCTGCTACAATGACTGTGATTTCCTTTCGCAAAAGGCCACATTTTCAGCTCTAAATTCCTAAATTTTCAAGATTTTCCGGGGGGCGTTGCCCCCCTAAACCCCCTACAGGGGTGCTGCCCCTTGACCCCGCCGGGGCCTTGGCAGCCTCTGGACCCCGGCCGATTTCAGTTTTTTTTTAACAAAGCAATTTTCATCCCTGGTATGTGCATGCACACTATCCATTAGAGTTTGTCTTTGAGTGCATGGATGATTTTGTGTGATTCCATCCTAATTGCTTCACTGTGTTAGTAAAATACAAATTAAGTAGAAGTGCATTGCCAAGGCACTGCATACCCTCCCCCTCCCCCCCCACGAAGGACAAATCCTCTTTCTCTCTCTCTCTCTCTCTCTCTCTCTCTCTCTCTCTCTCTCTCTCTCTCTCTCTCTCTCTCTCTCTCTCTCTCTCTCTCTCTCTCTCTCTCTCTTTCTCTCTCTCTCTCACACACACACACACACACACACACACACACACACACACACACACACACACACACACACACACACACACACACACACACACACACACACATAGACACCACACACACTCACTTACTCAGTCACTCACACATCATCCATGCACACAAAGCACATGCACACACACATAGACAGACATCAACACACACCCTTACATACACACACACACACGTACACACACATACGCTCTCTTTTCCCTCTCTCTCTTTTACTCACACTCGCGCACACACTAACCATTCATGCACACAAAACACACATGCACTTAGACAGAGACACACACACACACACACACTAACACCCCCCACACACACACACACCTATACACACACTCAGATATAGGCTACACTCTCACTTGTTCTCTCTCTCTCTCTCTCTACCTCTTTCTCGCTCTCACACACACACACTAACACCCCCCCCCCCTACACACACACACACTTGTGCACATAAACATGCAAACACACACACGCCACGCGCGCGAGAGAAAAGCCCCAGAGAGGTGATGTCACGATGCATTGACGTTAAAACATCTTCACGTCGTCTAATTGCGCGGGCATTATGCCGTAGTCTCGGAAATTCCACCCCAACATATCTGCCCTGGGTGGCGCCAGATCCAAAATCGAAGAAATGGTCGTCCACAACCGTATTTTACTTATGTATGTTCCCAATTTTTGGTAAACTTCCATCCCCAACTGTAGCCTCAGTTTGTGCACAAAGAATCCTTCTTTATCAATGTATTATCGGCATGAACATTTCTTAAGTCGATTACAGTATAGCGTTCGTGGGATACCTCCAGCTTTGCTGGGATAACATTTATGTATCAATTGATTCTGGTTGGAATTCCTTTTAGTTTTTACGATTGAACGCACACAAACATAAACTATTTTGTAGTCTCAGCTGGCCGCCTAAATATGATTTTTTGTCGGACTCTGACGTCACATGGTTTAAAGAAGAGAAATCCAGTGCTCAATCGATACATAATGCTTTGACGGTTGTCCTGTTATTTCCAGCATCCCCCATCTGGGTGAAACCCCTGCAATCCACAACTGTCCCTCAAGGCAAACACGCTGTGTTTCACTGTGAGGCAAGGTCAGCTGCCGGAGAGGTCCCCCCTGATCCCCCCAGGTGGTTTAAGAACGGACAGCGTCTGGACATGACATACGGTAAGCTACTGTGGATCTGTGCAATGCATGAGGTCAAAGTGTCTAACCATTAGTTGTTGCTGTGGTTGTTTTTTACCTGTCTTTAACGACCACCAAAGGGACTGACCGAAAGTGGTCATTATAAACAGTGGTCATTATAAACAGTGGTCATTATAAACAGTGGAAAGGAGAATTTTGGATTAACAAATCGTGGACGATCCTTGGGGTTGTGGGTCGGGAGGTTGTCGTTATCAAGAGGTCGTCGGCAGGATTGACTGCAGTAACATTTGAAGAATGCAGCAGAATATGAACATCTACATCCAGACTTTCATAGAGTTAAAGTAATGCATCATGTCTCATTATCGTTGTGTTGTTTCAGATCCCAACAAGTTTGCGTTTTCCAACGAGAAGCGAGAACTGCGAGTGAAGTCGGCCCAGAAGAACACGGACATCGCTTGCTTCCAGTGCTACGTCGGCAACAGTGTGGGGGAGGAGTTTAGTGACGGCTGTCTTAACGTCATCCGTGAGTAACGTTGTGTTCAGTTGAGATGTCAGGGTGAGATGTGTTTTTTGTGAATGAATCTTTTACATCCTGAAGGTAATAATGCTGTAGTGTTCCGTGTGTCTACATGTTCATGTGCCAACCACTGTCATTTCTCAGGTTTGCGATCATAAAGTTAAAATGATTGATTGAGGGTGCTTGCGTATGTCTGTGTTGGAAAGGCACAAAGCACACCATCTCTCCATGATGCCTGTCTGTGTTGGAAAGGCACAAAGCACACAATCTCTCCATGATGCCTGTTTGTGTGCACATGACTTTCCCACACCACGGTAACACTACAATTATGTTTGTTACAGTGCCAATTGAATTCGTTGCAAAACCAGTACCAGAGCAGACGATAGAAAGAGGCGATATCGTAAACTTGACCGTGGTAGCCACGGCTGACAAACTCTACCCTATTTCCTACAAGTGGCATTTCAACAACAAAACCTATGAGGGAGTGAGCGCTCCGCCCCACGTCATTTACGACGTCATCACCAACCTGGCCTACATCAACACCAGCGACCTGACCGACGAACAGATGCGGGACATCAGGGGAGTGTACAGACGTCAAGTCTACCACGAGTTTGAGACGGTCTTTGTGAATGTGGAGGTGAAACTGAAGGACGAACCTGTCGGTAAGTACTGTGTTGTATTGTAATTCATTGTAGATTTGAGAAAACACAGCAAGATTTATTTCAGTAGGAAATCGGTTAAGAGCATGTGTGCCCTTGTTGTTAAATTAAAAATAGATCTGCAAATCAAAAATGACTGGAGAGAAAAATGCCCCTTTGTGCAGATTGCTGTAACCCTTTCCCTGCTTTCACAAGCCTTGTCCGTCGCGATATAACCTTGAATGGTTGAAAACGACGTTAAACACCAAATAAAGAAAGAAACAAGCCTTGTTCTGTTTTCCCTGTGATTGTCTCCCTTGCGCTCTTAAAGCTGTAGCCTATGTAGCCTTCTGTCTTTCTTCTGTGCTGAAACTTTGTATCTGTGTGGATGATGAAACATTTGAGTGCTTTGATTAAAACTTAACATGGCAGCAATTTGTCAAGAGCATCTTTTGTCTCACTTCATCTGACAGAAATGATCTGTCAGACTTTTTCTCATGTTATTTTTGCAAAAGACGTGGCTATCTCCCGATATAACCCCGTCGGTTCAATCTTCAAATGGTTCAAAACTACAAACACCGTACCGGTTATAGGTCACACTTTTTAGTGGAAAATGCTTCGACGCCGGAGCGGGTACTGGACCCAGTGCCGTTGTAGTGCAAGTGCACTACAAAGTACACTTGCACTACAACGGCACTGGGTCCAGTACCCGCTCCGGCGTCGAAGCATTTTCCACTAAAAAGTGCACAAAATTTGACCTATTTCGTCGCCTATAGGGGACGGAAAGAATGTCATTTCAATGGTGTGATGACATTCTTTCCGTCACGTGACGTCTGGAGTATATATAGAGTGGTGTTGAACTTGGTTTTTCCGTTACTATATTTACAGGACCTATTCCGGTATCCCGTTGTAGGAATCCATAACCGGTACGGTGTTTGTAGTTTTGAACCATTTGAAGATTGAACCGACGGGGTTATATCGGGAGATTGCCAAAGACGTTTTCTTGTGACAATCCATCCAGGCTCAATTGTTTTGCTGCAATGTTCTAAGGGCTATGGACCTCTTGCTTTCTTTGCAGGGCTATGTGATGGAAAATTCTGTCAGTCTGACTGTGTCTGTGTGTCAGTGTGTCAGTGTGTCTGTGTGTCTGTGTGTCAGTGTGTCTGTATGTCTGTGTGTCTGTGTGTCAGTGTGTCTGTGTGTCTGTGTGTCAGTGTGTCTGTGTGTCAGTGTGTCTGTGTGTCAGTGTGTCTGTGTGTCTCACTGTCTGTGTGTCTCACTGTCTGTGTGTCTCACTGTCTGTGTGTCTCACTGTCTGTGTGTCTCACTGTCTGTGGCCTGATTATACACAACAGACGAATTCCGGAAATAACTCTGTCGGGTTGGTATGGGTTGTGACAGAGTGAATACCCTTGCTTTTTCTCGTAAAAACTTACGACACGTGGTTCTTGTACACGTGTATGAGACACGCACCCTCGCTAGTGACGGGCCTGTAATGTCAAAAAAGAAAGTTTCCCATTACTAAGCCAGTCACTAGGGAGGGGTGTGTCTCGTACACTGTACAAGAACCATTTGTCATAAGTTTGTCCAAGGAAAAGCAAGGGCATTCACCCTGTCACAACCCACACAATCCTGACAGTTATTTCAGAAACCGTCTATTTAGTCACGGCTTTGAGATTTCAGAGTGCAGAAACCAGAGAAAACGTAACAGCAGAGCAGAATACCACGTATCAAGACAGATTTTGGTTGAAGTCATTTTTTGAACTTTATGTTTGTGCTATAACTTTTTAACTTGTTGATTAATAGCTACTTCTACTACTGCCACAGCAAAAAACATCAAAACATCTGTTTGCTTATTTTGTAACCCTTGTAAAATTCTAAAAACAATTCAATTCTGATCTCTCACAGATCACCATAGAAATATGCTGCTCATCCCAACATATTTCTAACGCATTCTTCATGCATGGTTTTCAGTGGTACCAGTGGCTGCGGCAGGGTTTGATTACTGGATCATCGGTCTTATCATCGGCATCCTCCTCATTATCATCATCATCCTTATCATCTGCTGTGTCATCTGTCGTCGCAAGATGCTGGAGGGAGAGTATCCAGGTAAAGATTGAGAGAGAGAGAATGAGAGAGAGAGGGAGAGACAGAGAGAGAGAGAAAGAGAATGAGAGAGACAGAGAGAGAGAGAGAGTGAGAGAGAGAGAGAATGAGAGAGACAGAGAGAGAGAGAATGAGAGAGAGAGAGAGAATGAGAAAGAGAGAGAATGAGAGAGACACAGAGAGACAGAGAGAATGAGAGAGAGGTAGAGAGAGAGAGGTAGAGACAGAGGGAAAGAGAGAGAGAGAGATAAAGATACAGAGAGAGAGACAGAGAGAGAGAGAATGGAGGTATTACACACCGCTACGACCGAAGAGAAGTGAAAAATAAACTCCTGTTGTGCAGCGGGATAAAGTATTCCCTCATACCTCAGAGATATACCTTCACTCGCTCGCAGCGACGTCACGTGACATTTTAGATGGTGGAACAAAATGCTGTCGCTTATCAGCACTGGGTGCAGTGCCTTTGTAGTGCACTTGCACTACAACGGCACTGGGTCCAGTACCCGCTCCCGCATCGAAGCATTTTCCACTAAAAAGTGCACAAAATTTGACCTATTTCTATAGGGGACGGAAAGAATGTCATTTCAATGGTGTGATAACATTCTTTCCGTCACGTGACGTCGCTGCGAGCGAGTGAAGGTATATCTCCGAGGTATGAGGGTATACTTTAACCCGCTGCACAACAGGAGTTTATTCTTAACTTAGCTTCGGTCGAACCGGTGTGCAATGGGTGGAGAATGAGGGAGACAGAGAGAGAATGAGAGAGACAAAGAGACAGAGAGAGAGAGAGAGAGAGAATGAGAGAGACAGAGGTAGAGACAGAGAGAATGAGAGAGAGAGGAGAGAGAGAGGGAGAGAAAGAAAGGGAGAGAGAGAGGAGAGAGAGAGAGGTAGAGACAGAGAGGTAGAGACAGAGGGAAAGAGAGAGACAGAGAGAGATAGAGACAGAGATAGAGATACAGAGAGAGAGACAGAGAGAGATAAGGAGAGAGGGACAGAGACTGAGGGAGAGAGAGACAGAGAGAGAATGAAAGAGAGAGAATGACAGAGCGAGAATCTCATGTGTGTGCGTGACTGTGTCTGTGTATCTGTGTGTACACATGGACTCGATGGAGGGAGACCATTCAAGTAGAAAAGGGAGAGTGAGTTTGTGCGTACATGTGTGCTGTAATCCTAAAATAAAATGTAGCGGTCCATGTACCAATAGAATGTAGCAGGCAAGGGCGGATCTGGGGGGGGGGGGGGTTACACGGGTTACGTAACCCCCCCCCCCCCACCCACGCCAAAAAAGAGGTAATTTATTGGCTCAGGATGCACCAGATAGCTCTATTTTGCTTCTTTGGATACAAAAAAATGTACAGGGGGGCATGCCCCCGGACTCCCCTAGGGGCTTAGGCGCCTTCGGCGCCGTCAACTTGTATCTTCGCAGTCATTTTGTAACCCCCCCTCCAAAGTGAATTGATCCGCCCTTGAGCAGTGCATGTACTAATAGAATGTAGCGGTTTATGTACCAAGGAGGAAACAATAAAGATGCTGGGTTTGTCTCAAAACATTTTGAGAGAAGATTTGCAAGTAGAAAAGTTTCTCCTGTTAATGAATACCAAAGCTGAAGAGTATCGGTAAACCTTAGTTTTTGGCCATTGGAAAACAAAAGGATCAGAAAAATCTGGACCCTTAGCCCACCAGGCAAAGCCGGGATTCCAACACGCTACCTTCCGCATGTGACGTCTTATCCACTGGGATATTGCACCCGTCGCGCACACTTTTTGTAGGGGCGCAGCATGGGAGACTTGGACATGGGGAGGACACACTCTCACATCAGGGGACACTATCAGGGGACGTTATCAGGGGACGCTATCAGGGGACACTATCAGATCGGAGCTGCAATGTGTCCCCTCTTTGACAAATACAATTAGTTGGTTTTAACGATACTCTTCAGCTTTAATCAAATGAAGCGATGATTTGGTTTCCCCTTATCACTCAAAGATTTGCTGAAGCAAAGTCTGATGTTGTGTTTTGCTCTGTGTGACAGTGGACAGAAAGGAGACAGCTGCTGGCCTTGACCCTGAAAAAGAACTCAAGGACAGTGGATTCCACGACCTGTCTCGAGCGTAAGTTGTGCCTGTGTCCTCGCTTGCATGCGTGTGAGTGTGTGTGTGTGAGAGAGAGAAAATCACCCCTTTTTTTCTTGAAAAGGAGGCTTCTCTTGTTTCTTTTAACGCATATTCTCTGATGCAGCTAGTTCTGACATGCCCCAGACCTGTGCACATCTACGGTTTCTCCGTAATTTCTCTGATTTTTATATGCAGAATACGGTGCTACGGATTTTTAATTAAAATTCCGAAATTCCAATGTTTTACTCACACACAAAAATTTTTACTTTTTTTCAGTTTTAAGATGTTTTGACCAATTAGTTGGCCATTGCACTGAAAAGTTGTTTTCCGATTTACTCAGCATTGAGTCTTTGTTCTTAGACTTAGTTCGTCCAGCGTCCAAATGACGAGACCAAAGACATTTTCAGAACAAATGTTACAACAGTGTTGATGTTTCACCTTGGCTTGTTAATAAATAGTAATTCCCATTCTACTGGGTCATAGTGTTTCAGTTTGTGTGCTTTGTGAGCAGAATTATGTCTTCGGAACGTACTACTGAAACATTTTAAAAACTACTGAAATTTAGTTTAATTACTACTGATGAGCGTTTTGAGTGTGCACAGGTCTGCATGCCCGCTTGTTTTCTTAGTTCCCTTCTCTGTGTATTTCATGATTGTGGTTTTGTACCTGTGTTGTCCAACACCTACATATTTGTGAGTGAGGGAGCAGAGTTAGGAATCCTTTAATCACAATTCACTGTTGGTGAAGATCTGTAATAATGATCATTTGCCCCTCATATTTTCTGTGACTACGATCACCATTCACACAGTCATCGTTCTCTCTTGTGTGTCCAGTGACTACGACTATTCACACTTGTCATTATTCTCTCTTGTGTTTGCAGTGACTACGACTACTACCCAGAGAAGAAGTCGCCAGCGCTGGACTTTGACGACATCCCCATCGGCGAGGGTGACGACGAATCGTTCGGGTCGGCCGAGTACGGAGAGGAGGCAACAGCGTTCAACGAGGACGGGTCTTTCATCGGCGTCTACTCCAAGGGCAAGAAAGCCGCCCCACCCGCCTACCAGCCGCCCAAAAGCGAGTCCGACGTGTGATTGGCTGTCACGTCACACACTAATGTTTATCTGTGTTGTTCTGCACTGCGTTGACGCAACCTCTCAGCAGGACTTGCTGGCTTTGGAATGTTCCTGGATGCGAGTTACGTACGATGAACAAACCGGAGAAGCTTTGGACTATAGATGGACATGGGAGGGATGTTTCGATTGGAGAGGTGGCAGAGTTTCTCTCGAGAAACGCGGTTGATAGATAAATGAAAAATTGCTAACGTGTGTCTGAACAGCTGCCGTGTTTGGATTAGTCTGATTGATTTTGATTTGATTGGCTTGAATACCACTGAGATCGACTTAAGCTGATGGACCGATATCAAAATATTTATCACTTGACACGGTTCTGTGAGTACATGAATAATGAGAGTGGTCCCCCCTCTCTTTACCGCGGCATCAGGCTTTATGAAGAAAAAGATCGGCGGATAGCAACAACAATTTGTTACGCTGAATTTGAAAGAAGAATAAGATGTGATGACGTATCATTAATGTAAGTAAGAGTATAGTTTATTAAATGTACTAACCAACTTTTTATGCACTGAATTTATATTTGAGGGAGACTTTCATGTGCTGGCGATTACTGCAAAAAGTATTGAGAGAGTTTTGATGCACAGTTCTGTGCCTAGAGCAAGTCGTTCCATTGCATCAACTGCAGTAAGTAATCATCACTCCCTTGTTTGATTAACAAGAACTTTAATGTCGATCAGAACAGTTGAAGAACAGAGAAATGGTTGTCTCTCAAACTTCAGAATTGTAATTATTATTGTATTAATACTTTTAATTGGACTGTTTTCATAACCCTTTTTTTTCTTCAAGAACAAAAAAAATCAGACCGTAACTCCTTGCCTCCTCCAAGAGAGAGAAACACAGAAAAATGTGCAACATATAATCAACCTCAGGTTATTTACACAGATTCATAATTCTATTAAATAAATAAATAAGTAAATAAATACAATAAATAATTAAACAAATAAATAAAAAGTTTTGTAGTGATGATCGGCGTTGTCAAACCATAAGACGTTTTTGGGAGGGCATGCACTGTGGGTAAGCAGAAGACAGAAATGCATGGTGTTAATTGTGTGCCTTAATCAATCAATCAATGAGGCTTATATCGCGCATATTCCGTGGGTACAGTTCTAGGCGCTCTGCAGTGATGCCGTGTGAGATGAAATTTTATACGGCCAGTAGATTGCAGCCATGTCGGCGCATATTTACCTTTCACGGCCTTATTCCAAGTCACACGGGTATGGTAGACAATTATTAACTGTGCCTAAGCAATTTTGCCAGGAAAGACCCTTTTGTCAATCGTGGGATCTTTAACGTGCACACCCAATGTAGTATACACGGGGGGTGGTTCGGACACCGAAGAGAGTCTGCACACAAAGTTGACTCTGTGAAATAAATTTCCGCCGAACCTGGGATCGAACTCGCGCTGACAGCGGCCAACTGAATACAAATCCAGCGCGCTACCAACTGAGCTATATCCCCGCCCTTACAATTACAACAGATACGGAAAGAAAGGCGGTTGCCTGAACGGGCAGTTGCCTCAAAGTCTCTGTTGGCCTGGCGACGAGGACGGGAGTTAAAAAACGCCTGGTGTCGGTGTCATTTCTCTCACTTCCCAAGCTCTAATTTTGTCTGAACTTAATTTCCTGTGAGTTTAGTCGTCTTGCTTAGAGCTTTGTCAGTGTTGTGTAGACTTCATGTTGATGGGGTGAAGACAACGTCAGGTGAATTGCATCACACCAAACTTTCCACTAATGGGACGATAACGTTGTAGAGAATGAAATAAAGAAAATCAGGTACTTTCATCACACATTATGCTTCATGACCAAATGCCTGAAAGCTAGCTCGCTTTCAAAAGTTACTGGTTTGAGGGAATGGGGGATTTTGTCCGAGAGTGTTCTATGACAGCATTCCATGCTCATATCAGTTGTGCTTGTTATAAATACTAGACGTTGTAGGTGTAAGGAACAAAGTGACACACAAAGTGAACATAGTTTCTCGTTCACTTTACTTTTTCAGTAGAATACATTCCGCTTATTGTGTGCACGCATCGACTGTTTCCTGGATACGGACAAGTAGCCATTCCAAGATTGTTGTAACACTAACAGTCATGGTTAATTTTGAGAATGTTGAGCGATGGAAGGATAAACTTTGATTTGTATTCTGACATAATTTCCTAGTGTAGCCTGTACAAAGCATAGAGCGAACTCTTGGCAGCAACTAGACTTTAAATGGATGACATGGCACGTTTTCAAGCAGATGTCATTGTAAAATATTTCCTTGTCAGAAGTACGTTCGTTTTGAATGCTGTCATTGTCAATGTTAACTTTGTGTGTGCTGTAAATGTGAAATTTGTTTGAAGTTGATGAAGCTTGCTTTGTGCTATTACTGCTATATAATTATGTGTGTGTTTAGTTTTGCTAGGTATTTCATAAAGGGTGCAATTTCAGTTTTGCGTTTATCATCCGTTATTTTCACCCCTTTACAAATGACACAATTCTCTGTGAACAGAAATGTATGTTCTTTCACTAGACTCCGAGTGTCTCCTTGCTTTTTGTAGAAGTAGAGCTGTTTGGTTGTAGGCAACCCTCATGCATAAACTTTGTCTTACACTGTGTACATCTGCCTTTTTTGTCTGATACATGTCTATCTATTTTGCCTTGGTTTGTTTGTGGTAGGAGTTGCTATGATTGTGTTTGTTCCTTGTCCAAGCGGAGTTTGTATTATCTTTTTAGCTTGATCTTAACCCCGGATCTCCTCTAGAATGAGTTGAAGGTGCTGAACTGTGTTGTGTGCTGCCGTGTAGACGCAGTTTGTAGAGAACGCTTCTCTCACCCTCCTTTGTGCTCAAGTTCCACTTAACTATCTTTATTTGTTTTTAGTTCTTTTCTCATTTAAAATGTACCTTTGAATAGCTTCTCAGTTCAGGTTAACTCAGATGTTTTCAATGTCAAACCGTGGATGCAATTCAAAAGATATAAATTATGTTGAGAATGAGTAGAGACTGTTAATACTATTTGTATGAATATATATCGAGTTTAATCTCAGTGTATTGTGTAGACTGGATGAGTTTCCGATTGATATGCTGTAAGAGTATTTGTATTGTGTGAGTATGTAAGTATGTATATATGGTGAATATATGAAAATTATTAGATTTTCTGGTGTCTTTTTAATCTTCTTGCAAGCAGCGTTACATTTTTTCAGGCAGAGTTTTGTTTTATGTCTCCATGTGTGAATGGAACATTTCAATTGTCTTTTTTGTCAGTTTGTGAGAGGTTGTAAATGTACAATTTCTTTTTTCTTTAGAATTATGTTGAAATTATGGTTGGTCATGATCATTATCTTTGCTGCTTGTGTTGTTAACAATTAAATTTTTTGTAAAATGTCTTTGTGAAGCGTTATTCGTGTGTTCTGTTTTGTGAAGCCACAAGTGGAATGTACAACGCCATCGTCAGAGACTGTGGAAATGGACTGACTTTGACAGTCCTTGTTGTTTGTACATCACCGTCAGTCATCACATATTTGTTCATGTCCTGTACATTCTAACACAGTTTTCTGGAATTATCATGAAGTTGCAGATGAAAATCTGCATCGATGCTTTTTCACAGGTGTACAGAAAATTGTATCTGTATATACATTAACACTCTCTGCAATTGTGTCCTTTTCCCTGTTTCTCAATTCTTGAAAGATTATTATATATAAAACTTCTTACACATAGAAGAGTGCAGTTGCTTCCGTTTAAGTGCTGCTGTTGTGGGAGCGTAAGGGATTCAAATTAATCTGAAAATGTACGTTAACAATGCATATTACACTTCTGTTTCTAATCAAGTCCAAGGAGAGAAAATATGAAAAGAGAAAAAGAACAAAATGACTGATAGTCATTGTTTTGGATTAAGCAGAAACAAAATTGGCACTTTGATAAATCATAAAATTAAAAAAAAGGGTGATTTTTTTCTCCCCAGACAGCGCTTAAAGCTGAAGCAACTGTAATACTAACAGCACACTCCAGAGTATAGTATATAATATTTATCAGGCAGTTTCTTCACCGAGAACTTGTGTCCGTGTCACCTGTAGTGTGTAGAACTTGTGTTGATTGTCCGTACCACTTGTGGTCATTATCCGTACTGCGCAGATACTGTCTTCAGCTCATCCAGTCATTGTACAAATCTCGTTGTCACATCTCATAGTACACATTGTGTTGTACACATCTCATAGTACACATCATGGTTCACATCGTGTTGTGCACATCTCATGCTACACATTGTGTTGTACACATCTCATGCTACACATTGTGTTGTACACATCTCATGGTTCACATCGTGTTGTACACGTCATTACAGTCCGCATCTTGTCCATCTATCACCCTGTGTCGTTCCGACGCAGACAGAGTGTAAAGTGTATTGCCAAGTTGTTACTTTTACAGTGTTTATGTCGCCCCCTGGTGGACCGTTTACAGCCACCCCGGGGTCTCCTTCAGAGGGGCCGTACAAGTCTACCCGGCTATAATGCCCTCCGTGTTACACCCGCTTTTTTACATTATTTTTTTTACTGACTTGTTTCAAGTCTTTGTACACGTGCGAAAGGTGGTAGCCCTGGTAGACTTGGTCCCTCTCCCCAACGTCAGCGAAATGTCTTCTCTCGTTCGTCTTTAGCTAGAGATACTCTTTTATTTCATTTCTGTCATTGTTCGTCTTTAGCTAGATATACTCTTTCTTTTCATTTCTGTCATCGTTCGTCTTTAGCAAGAGATACTCTTTCATTTCATTTCTGTGTTGTGTTCATTTGGTAATGACTGGACATAGGTAGGGTCATTATCAACATTTTCCATCAGCTGTTGGATGTATCGCTCTTTTTCCTCACTGTATGTGGACTGAAGAGTAGATTTGTGTATTTCCCAATGCCTTCATAGCACAGAGATAGTATCGGATATATATTCTGGGATTTTTCTTCTGTAAAACACAGAATGGCTTTGAATTCTAGGACTCTTACCACGTGCATACTGACACTACAAATGAATGAGCCAAGAAATGGTTTCACCTGCAACTAATTTTAAGGGAAAATGTTTTGTTGCTTTGGCTTTGAAGAAACTGTTTTTGCAGATCTGCTGTTACATATTGGACAAGTATAGCAGAACACATACTTAATTCATGCGCTCACTTAATTAATGCGACTAACTTTGCCTTTTACAAAATCAGTATGTCTTCATTTCTTGTTCTTTCCTTTTTTAAACATAATGTATTATTTTTCTGCGTTGTGCTTGCATTGTGTTTATATCCCTGGGCTAACAGGTCAGCTAGCTTAATCAAGTTTCTTACATTATGCAAACATTCTTGTTCATTTGTGTACATTTTTTATTTCAATGGTTGTGAAATTGATTGACTTAACTGGTTATATAAGTTATAACTGTTAACCACAAGGAAGGTAACAGCCATTGTGACAGTGTGAACAATAATAAAATCACATTTTTGTAAGATGTTAACATTTCAAATGAAGTCCTTGTTTCATGTTTTTCTCAACACAACACACATGGTGGATGATTTCTCAGGCTAAGATTTTGGTTTCACACTTTGCTTTTTGCTTAAAGAATAGGATTATTTTTCAAGTTTTGTGAGCATGTACTGGGTTAGGCAATGGTGTACAGGGAATATTGTTGATCTATTATTTAAACCCTCTTGGTTTTTCTGTTGACCATTCTTTATGAAGCAAATCTGTAAATTTCTGAAAGGCAAGAAAATCTGTGTCAACACAAGGACAGTGTTCTATAAATGATATGATAGCATACTTATGTGTGAACAGGCAAATAGACCACAGACAGCTTTGTTCTTTTAATATTGTTGGCTCAAGTGTCATGGGTACGATTAAAATATTTCTCAGGTTGTGATTTTTATTTCAGTTTTCTCACTACTTTGAAGCTGTAAGAAAAAAAGAGTTGGAAACTAAGTCGTGTTAGAATCAATGAAACGTCTTTTATTTAAAAACTACTTTATGATACAACATTGCGAACGTTCATTGTGAAATTCATTTATTTGAAAGCTACTTTGTTGAGAGAAAAAAATTGAGAAAAATGACTGAAATTCTTGGTCAGAAATGTGACTCAAGAATAGATAATTAATTGTATTGTATGATTATATTTTAGCTTGTCATCTTTTTCCATCTCAGGATGTCGGGAGTGTACATGTGTGTGTGGTGTCACTGAAGAGTGTAAATATGTTACTTATTCACCATCCACTCTAACCTTTCGCATTGTGGTTCTTGCTTTGTACATGTACTGTCTAGTTTCGTTTTGTGTTTTTTCCAAGCTGACACATTAACATGGAGGGCGCCCTTTCCAACAGATTTATTTCTTGTATACTGCAAAATAGCACAGACAGGATCTGTTTTGACATTTTTAGCAATAAAATTGGCTTGAATAATCTTTGTAGTTTTTGGTTTAATTTGTTTTCTGTCATTTGTGTGTGTGTGTGTGTGTGTGTGTGTGTGTGTGTGTGTGTCATTCTTCACTTATCGTGACTATCGCGGTACATCTCGTTCAAAGCCAAAAAACAATAATTTCAGATAATTAAAAAACAAAATCACATCATATCCGTGTTTTATCAATGTAAATGCATCGGTAGAAAATGGCACTATGGAAAAAAAATAATTGTTACTGTGGTTAAATTTGATTCAATTCCGATTTTAGTGCTGAAAATGGCGTCGGAAAATGGGAATGCGTACCCCTACTTCTGTAATCGCCCATTGCAATTAGTTTAAAGATAGCCAAACCCAAATGATTGACTGCATGTGATTGTCCAAGGTTAAAATAAATCAGCGGTATGTTCGAATGCTTTACTCTGCTTGCTTTTTGCCGTAAAATTGGGGTTTGAAATGGAGGTAACCTGCCTTCACGTGGCGTCACAAAATTCCTATCCACAGATTCAGGTCAAGCAGACGACACAATTATTGAACAAACAAAATTTTAATGAAAACTGACAAACATATGAAAGACACTCACATTTTTATTGAAAAACAAGAAATAAAATATTTCCAAAGACTTGTAATGTCTTGATTTGTGCTTGGTGTCACGTTTGTCACTCAGGTTACCAGAGTTTGTTTTTCAAGTTCTGTTTCGGTAATCGACAACTTGGCATGTTGTGAAGGGCCCCGAAACATGCATTATCAAACTCTACCCCAAACTTGATGACGTTTTGGGTCAAAAATAGTCACGTGGTGTGTTTTCTAAACCAAATTTGATGAAGTGTCACACAACCGAGAACCAGTGTGCGCAGGTAACTGTGTCTTTAGTTTGGTGCGTTTTTGTTGGACTCGGCCGAAACATCGCTTGATCGCCATTCATTTCATTTCACAGGGTCAGGGGCGGACGAGGGGGGGGGGGGGGGGCACAGGGGGCACGTGCCCCCCCCCCCCCCCGAAAAAAAAAAAAAAAAAATTTTTTCTATGCTGATTTTATGACCATTTCTAAGTTCAAATGGCACCAGATGGCACCATTTTGCTTCTTTGGGCAATTTTTTTTTCCGGGGGGGGGCATGCCCCCGGACCCCCCTAGCAAATTCGGGCGCTTCGCGCCCATCACATTCACTTTCGATTCAAAGTGCCCCCCCCCCCTTACAAAGCAACTGATCCGCCCCTGAGGGTGCATCGGTAAGTGTTTTTCATGCTATAGGTAATCTATCTGAAGGCTCTGTTTTTACTAAGAAGCTGTATTTTTTTAATATCAGTCAATTGACCACAAGTGCATTCGAATCCCTGCAGATTTTCCCAGTGTCACTTGTGATGCAGGTAGCAGGGAAACGCAGCGATCAGCGTTGTTTTTGTAGAAAACGTGTTAATTTTTTTAAATTCTGATTATTAAAGAAGAAGGAACTACCAGATACTTTTGTTTTTCATAACTTTTCTTTTATTGCTTTCTTTTCTCTCCCTGTTGTCTTTTTTAACCTGTGTTGTGCAGTGGCGTCACGCATCACACAGGTTACCTTTTTCATTTTATTATCACATTTTCTTTCAAGAACAGACTGTATTGTGTTCTACTTGCATCATTGCAAGGGTATGTGTGTGGAAATCATGTGAATAGTCAATGATAATGAGTGTAAAGAAATCAAGTCTTTGGTGAAAAAAAAAAGAAGCCTGGTAACCTGCACATGGCGTCACACTATTTCCTGCCTTGCAACCGTACGAGTTCCACTCATTACCATTAAACATGGTTCATATTGGTAGAAAAAGAAGTACTTCTATCCTATCAATGCTTATTACACAACTTGAGTGATTAAAAGTGGTATATTTCATGCTTTAGTGTCACAACATTATGCAGGTTACCAGAACCATGACCCCCCGACGAGAATGGAGTTTTTATCTAAGGTATCAAAGCTACCAATTTGCTGTTTGCATATTCAGGTAGTTGATGCACATGTCTTCAGATTGGCACTAATTGTTTTATTCTTATGACAAGTTTGATTTTTGGGGCCAATTCCCCTTTTTTGTCACGATAAGTGAAGAATGACTCATGTGCATTTATATGTGTGCATTTATGTGTGTGTGTGTGTGTGTGTGTGTGTGTGTGTGTGTTTGTACAAGCAATGTTAAAGGAATATTACCTTAAATAAAAAAGTAACTCTCGGACTGCTTATAAAGTTATACCATAAGATTCTGCGTTACAAATAATGGTCGAGCGTCGGAGCACTGCCCACACTTTGCAAAAGCAAGTGTTTTAGAAGCTTGATCAGATGTCATAGAATCGGAAAAGAGAACATTATTTTTGAGTTCGACAAGTCATTATAATCTCAACACATGTGACACAAGTGACTGCTATCTGCTGCCAGGATACACTCTGTTGGTAGAATAGGAAAGAGAGAATGTTTTATGTCCTGCAGGCTAAATGTTTCGCCTCTTAAGGACAAGATATGGGTTATATGATTCGAGTTTTACGCCCTCGCGGCTTTTGACGAGATACACAAGTGTATGCGTGTTTAGGTGGTATCAGCCATCTGCACTTATGGCAGAATGACCAAGATCTGTTACGTGCCATTGTGGTGACACGGGGGTGGGACATGGCTTCCGTCTCTGGGTCTGCACATCATAAAGTTGACCCGTGTCCGTCCCGGCCCGAATTCGAACCTGCGACCTTCCGATCTGTTGGTGGAATACAGAGGAACCCCCCCCCCCCCCCCCCCCCTAGATGTTCTGTTCACAACCACAGTAAACGTACCCCCATTTTAAGACTCCTTCTTTTTAAGTTTAAAACAAGTCGCGTAAGGCGAAAATACAACATTTAGTCAAGCTGTCGAACTCACAGAATGAAACTGAACGCAATGCAATTTTTCAGCAAGACCGTATACTCGTAGCATCGTCAGTCCACCGCTCGTGGCAAAGGCAGTGAAATTGACAAGAAGAGCGGGGTAGTAGTTGCGCTGAGAAGGATAGCACGCTTTTCTGTACCTCTCTTCGTTTTAACTTTCCGTAGCTGACGAATGTTCTGCATATCGCTTGCTTGTTTGAAGCCAATCGCCCCCGATAAGTTCGTGTGACTCGCAGCCGTTTGTTGCGTTTTAGATTCAGAGGTACACAATAACGTGCTATTGCAGATACAGCGAGTCGCATTGAAATCACAAACTGACGACTAAATTGTGAGAAAAAAAGAAAGTGGTTCACACGGGTTCACGACGGCTCCGGGGTTAGATAAACCACGAAAACAGGTGTGTGGTTTACGTACGTGAGCTTAACAGCCATTCAAACGAACTGTTAACGGTTAGAACTGCTTTTTCATGAGAAGATTTAAATCGTTATGTAAACTGTTTGAGACAGACTCGGGCTTTAAGTAACCAACTAGACAGCTAACCAGCAAGCCATTAAACCGCGAGAAATTTGTTTTGTTTTGTTTCGTGTCTCGAGAACCAAAGGAGTCCCGCGAGCCGATTCAGCAACGATCGTATTCTCTGTTTTGCCCTCGGCCTGCTCTATAATAACATTCGTCCACAGCCAGTACTTTAAATCTTATTAAAACAAATCTTCCGCGAGAAAAAGCATGCCATTTTTGGCTCAAAATTGTTGCTGACGGTTTTTTTTAGTAGTGGACAACAATGAATATGTTCAAGAAATCGTTGCTTTTGGCATTGGGCTGTTCAAAGACATGTACGATTGATATGCAGTAGTTGGTTAAATTGTTTAGCTATATGTATTATGTTCGTTTGTTTTTATCGTTGGATTTCAATGAAGATATTTTCCGCCCGGATATCCTTTATCATAATCATTATAATGCGTGTCAATATTGTACTATATGTTTCTGTTACATAATGTCAGTATGTATTTCATGGTAAACCAGGAAGTCGGGAACAAACTCTACTTCTGAACTGTAGTTTGCTTTCCATTGTTCGTGTCGACTGTTGGACATAACTGGAATAACATTATATAAGATAAAATTAAACAAAATGAACAAAATAAATGTAAATAAATATTAAAATAAATAAATTAATAAATGAATGAATACTTTTTGGAATAATGTGTCTTCCCTGGTTGATGTTAGTGTCAAATGTTCATGCAAAAATGCCACAAACACGCTCGGAAAAAAAAATCTAAAAAACTAAAAATCCATTTTGTTCCCAATCATACCCCAGTCTAGAGTTGTTAGTAGGTAGGTTGCCCTGTATCTGAAACCTTCAATGTAAATTTTCCCACATTTTCTTCCCGACAATAAATAAATGTTTCCCTGAGATAACAGTTAGTCACATTGTTTGATCTATTTTCAGCCTGGATGTTTGCTGCGTCCTTATTTGAGTCATTTTGACTCGGAAGTTGATTTGATACGGTATGATTATATGTTGTGTTACTTTCAGTCCTGTCATCCGCTAAACCTACTTGTGTTGCGGCGCCAGAGTCTGTTCGTTGCCGACATATTCTCCCGTGATACTGTGATCAGTAATTCTGCTGCTCACCATATGGTAAGTTGATTTGTGAGAATGTACTGTTATCATCATCATCATCATCATCATCATCATCATCATCATCATCATCATCATCATCATCATCATCATCATCATCATCATCATCATCATCATCATCATCATCATCATCATCCACCTATTGCATATATATTCCACCTTAGGCACAAGGCGTCCAGGCTAGGTATTCCAGGGCAGCCATAGGGCAACACGGCGTAGCATGGGATATCCAAGAAGAGCAACTGCGGATGTCAGCGGGCAGAGAATTTTAAACAGAAGGGGCTTGGTATTTAAAGGAATTCTTTCCGTATTTGTGTAGGTTTGAAGAGCTTTTCAGAGCTTTGCAGTACCGAGGATAGATATTTGGGAAGGGTGTTGCCAAAGTGCCGAAATGCGCTTTGTAAGATGCCGTGAGATTCGCAAAGATTCTGATTGGCCATTTCCCCCACAGACTATACCCAGGATACGCCAGAAGGCCCTTGAAACCACAGCATACCGTATTCTGCGTGGCCTTAAGGATATGCAAATGTGTATGCATCATCATCATCATCATCATCATCGTCATCATCATCGTCATCATCATCATCATCATCATCATCGTCGTCGTCGTCGTCGTCATCGTCATCATCATCATCGTCATCGTCATCGTCATCATCATCATCATCATCATCATCATTTGGCCATTGCTGATAGTGTAGGACTTAAAGGCACATTCCTTCTCGTGAAAACGTCTCGGATCTGGCCAGGCTGTTACCGTAAACTACCTTGTATACGCCCTGTATCGAGTAAACGCCCAACCCCTTCTCTGGGCCGAAAGCTGTGCACAGGGTTTACTACTTAGTAAACGCCCACCCCCACTTCTGGATTGATGATGTCACGAAAATTATTTCTTGAACCTTTGTTTTCAGTTTTTGTAAACTTCCTCATGCGGTACAGAGAATTCACCCGTGTTTATAATGACAAGATGCCGTTATAAAGGCATACCGTTGATCAATACTCTCACCGCATTGCAGCTAAGTAATAAAAGAGAATTGAGATTTTCCAAGCTCTTCTGAAGTTAAAAATAATTTGATGGCTTGAATCAGTGCAATGAACTGACTGCCGCGTGTGCTTGTTTGTCATGTTTATTTGGCGTTGACTAACGCTGGTTCTACGAAGCAGAACTTTAGTTATCTTTTCCAGTTTTCACCTGAGTTATGTCACAGCATTTGTTTTAGATTTCTTTCATGATATGCTTTTAGGTTTCGTTCTGGCGAGGCACTTGCATACACACGAACTCGTGTGTGTCAAACTGAAAGAGACATAGAGAGTGGATAATTTGTCCACAGAAACAAGTCCCATCGTCAATTTTCTACCAAGCAACCAAATATTTCTATTTCTAACGAGAAACTGATCACGCACATGGTGCAGTACCTGGTAAACGCCCACCCCCAACTTGTGGGCAAAATTGGTGCATAGGGGGGTGGGCGTATAGAAGGTAGTTTACGGTACATGGGATACGACTATCCTTCCACTGGCTCACATACCAACAAATGAACAGCTTAGAGATGATCTTTGTGCACAGTAGGACAGTTTTGATGGAATAACTTTGTAAATGCTACCATTTAAAAAAAAAATGTTGTTTAAAGAAATAAGTTCATCAAGCAATTACAACGCAACGCGGAAAGGAGTCATGGTGTTCATTGTTGGTATGTGACCAAGTGGAGGGCTGGTTGTATCTCATGTGAAAGAATCGCCAGCATCATCATTATAATCATCCTCATCTCATTAATCATTAAAAAATTTATAAATTACTTTTTTTATCCACCTCTTGTGCTCTCGGCTTGTGTGACTTTTTGAGAAATCGTTATCGTGTTTTGAGTCGCGGAAATATTTCAAGCTCTCGTCACTGTGTTGATATTGATGCTAACAGTATCCACCATTGTTTGGCCGATCAGTTGATGCAGACGATAAATCCCTGTTCACATTGTGGTGCATTGTGGTATAGAATGTTAGTTACTGAGGGTGGACGGTCTCTGCTCGTTTTCTCCTGTTCTGTACTGGTGAGTGTTTCCTTTATGCTAAGCAATATGATTTCTTTAAACAGTTGTGTTCTTTTCAAACGACAATCCTCGGTATGAATATTTTACCAAAATATACCGTTGGTGTCTGATACGCAGTTGTACTCTTAGCCATTGAGTTCTTTCCTGTGGGAAGATGTTTTTGTTTGAATGTTGTCGTGGCTGTTGCTGCTGTTGTTCTTGCTGATATTGTGCAGATCAACTAGGTCCGTTTTTGTAATTTTATTTTAATTTTTTATTTTTTTACATTTATGTTTTATTTAAAATATTTTTTTTTCATTTTTTTTTACCGTTTTCAGGCTTTTTTGTGAAGATAATGCTCTTCCCATGCAAACCGTCTCGTTATTTATTGCATATTTGTCCTGGCTTTTTACATGGACAAAAGCTTCCTTACACCTCAGTGCATATTACAGCCAGACTGTTTCCTGTACCGAAGGGAAATATTATGCTGAATTAATGTGGTCACTGACACTTGTATCAATAAGCAAACCATAATGAAAAGAAATTTGTTTTCTCTTCATAAGAAGCAGACAGGCTGTTCAGTCTTGGTCTGCTTCCTAAAAAGGGAAAGATGCCCCCCCCCGCCCCCCCCCCCCCCCCCCCCCCCCAAGTAAAAACCTGGATTGATCTATTGTGATGCGCTCGAGAAGGTACCTTCTGAAAAATCAGGGCCGGACCAAGTTCGTTTGAGGGGGGGGGGGGGGGGGGGGTTGCAACTGAAGGCAGGGGTCCAAAGTCCACATTTTTTTCTCTGAGAGGTACATTGGATGGATTGGATGGCCGGGGGGGGGGGGGGGGGTCCGGAACCCCAGGAACCCCCCCCCCCCCCCAGATCCGGCCCTGAAAATCATTATTGGTTCTAATTGTAAGTTTATGTACATGTTACCTATCTTCTTCGTTGTGAAAGTTTAATCAGTCACCATCATCGTGGTGAGACACAGAAGAACTTGCTCGTCAAAAGCCACTATGTAAAAAACATACATCTGTGTGAATGACAAATACGGTCGTGTGAGGAAATATTTGTGTACACACAGACCAGTGATAAATGTGTGTCCTTAATTGGCAAAGATTATACACACGTACACGTAAAACAAAGATCGCTTTGCCTATGATAGTGCACTACACAATGCGTGGTACTATATTCAAATGCTTTCACTTTTTTTCCTGCTACATGTCATCAGCAAGCAGATACAAATAGACCGGATGTAGAAGTCAGAAATCCGAATGTTTGTTCGACCGGAAGTAGTTTAACGATGATCGTACAGGCAGGAAATCCTGCGAAACTAAATTTGCTTTCATATACTGTGAATCAAAACGGAAAATGTGATTCGTCAGGGGACCGTCACAAAGAAATGACATGCAGCAAAATGAATAGATAATAAAATTTAAAAAATACAAGAAAGGTACGTTTATGGACGTTTTGATTATAAAAAACCCAAAACATTCACCAAGACTTCGATCTTTTAACATATTAATGTATAAAGTGGAAAACAAACTACGTTTAACAGATTAATGTAGATGCATATTTGGCACCTTTGCCAACGCCTGTCTGTTTACTTGTTACTTCTTTCCTGAACAGAGGAATTTTCATCATTCTAAGGTCACTGATGTACTGACCTAAACTTGAATATGTCAAGGGAAATCAATCGGTACATACTGTTGTGAGTGACTCTCTTTGCGAAGGTTGCCCCACTGACCATTTTGCTTTGATTGTGTCTCTGCAGATCTCGGCAGGCGCGTTTATGCAGCAAAGAGAAGTAGGAAGGAGCTACAATTGTGAGGCTTGACCGAGGGCGCACCCTGCATCTCTACACAGCAGCCTCTAGGGTTGTAACTGGCGCTGCCGCTACAAGACTGATCCATTGCCTGCATCTCTACACAGCAGTTTCTGGGGTTGTAGTTGGCGCTACAAGACTGATCCATTGCCTGCATCTCTACACAGCAGCCTCTAGGGTTGTAGTTGGCGCTGCCGCTACAAGACTGATCCATTGCCTGCATCTCTACACAGCAGCCTCTAGGGTTGTAGTTGGCGCTGCAAGACTGATCCATTGCCTGCATCTCTACACAGCAGCCTCTAGGGTTGTAGTTGGCGCTGCCGCTACAAGACTGATCCATTTCCTGCATCTCTACACAGCAGCCTCTAGGGTTGTAGTTGGCGCTGCCTCTACAAGACTGATCCATTGCCTGCATCTCTACACAGCAGCCTCTAGTGTTGTAGTTGGCGCTGTCGCTACAAGACTGATCCATTGCCTGCATCTCTACACAGCAGCCTCTAGGGTTGTAGTTGGCGCTGCCCTACAAGACTGATCCATTGCCTGCATCTCTACACAGCAGCATCTAGTGTTGTAGTTGGCGCTGCCTCTACAAGACTGATCCATTGCCTGCACGACACACAGGGAGAGAAGACATGGCGGGAGGGACACGCCTGGCATCAATACTGCTCCTCTCTGTCTTCCTCTTTGTTCGGGCTCAGGATGACAGTCAGTTTTGCACTTGATCTTGTTTCTTACAGCACATACAACGATAGATTTAGTTTAATATGATGCAGTCTAATTTATGAACACGACCTCCGTTACTATGTAAGACATATGAGTTACCTGTTTCGTGTAAAAACTTAGATCAGTGGACGATGCGGCTGAGAGAGTGAGTGTGTGTGTATGCGGTGTGTGTGTGTTTGTGTGTGTGTGTGTGAGTGTGGGGGGGGATAGGAAGTGTCTTCAAGAGCATCTGTGTCACACAATTAAAAAAATATGCATTGTATACACTTTCTATTCAAAACTTCATTTGCTAGGTAATAATTATACAGTATTCTGCTTTTCTTAAACTTCTATGTTTTTGCTGCTTCTCATGCAACTTGTTGGTTTGCAAACTTTACTGAAAGAATTATATGGAAACTGGTAAAAGCATGCACCGTACAGATGATAGAATTGCGCTCTGATGATCAATACACATTTCCATTAATATTGTGTCCTGTTGTATTATTGCGCACAGTCCGAGAGCCCCCCAAGATCCTGGAGCCTCAATCAGCTAAAGAGTTGTTCTATGACGGAAATGTGGACGTCACGCTGCCGTGCAGAGCTTCTGGACAACCTGCACCTCTGTACGTATGTCAACATTTCGATAAATACACGTACATGATTTGCTCACGATGCAGCCGGTTCTTTTCCATTTCTGTCTTCCTTAAGTGGTGTTCACATGGCAGACTTTGTACCAATTCAACTTCCAAGTTCAAACTAGTTTTAAGCGACGATTCTCGCCAGACTTGAAGGCCAGTACAGCTATCGGAGCTTCCTCCCAATGCGGTAAGAGCAGTTTGGTTAGAGCTAACTAATCAGTAAGCGCGCTAAGAAAAGTCTGGGCAAAATCTTTCCCGAGTCACGGCCAAGTCGAGCAGTGCTCAACCGAGTTTTGGAGTCGCTGCCGAGTCTGGCCTAAATCGTTTCTAAATCGCTAGGGCCGTTCACATGGCACACTTTTGGCCTTAACGACTAGGGAGCGATTTTTAAACGACTAAAGTTGGGCAAAAGTTGGTTGCAAGTCTGTGATGTGAACAGCACTTAATCCTTCTCCTCTTCGCCCTCGTGTTTGTTTCGAGGAATGGGTTAGATTTCCATGATGCAACTTAATTGTGCTTCATTTGTAAACTATACTGCATTTGTACTTTCATTTTTATGCTGAAGGTGTGATGACTGTTATCTTAATTCGGAAGACATTTTGTAACAACAATTTGTTTAATTGGATCTCTGGTTCTAGACCTTCGACTGTTGCATTGTTACAACCATTTGGTTGTATGCTAGCCTGTGATTTCCAGTGACTTTATTGTTCTTGTTTTGCAGTATTGTACACTAGAGTGTAAAAACTTACGGTAAAATTATGAACCCTTTTCCCTTTTCGAATGCATCGATATTGGACAACTCTAGAATGTACACATGCCAGCAGCACAGAAGGTAACACCCCCTGCAGTTTTACATAAAATAATGTATGCAAAAACGACACTTCCGCTAGCCGAGTACATACCATTTACGTCAGTGCAAGTTTGACGAGACTCTCTGTGACTTAAAGCTGTGATCTCATGAGATGATGACTACAATCTAGGTCAAATAATATTCCTATCCGAAATCCAAAGACTGTTACGTTTACATTATATGAGTTGCTTTGCCTCTTTTGTGTACAGATACGTGTGGTACTGGAATGGCGCTCCAATTGAATCTACAAACCAAGCCATCACCTACGACCCGTCAAATGGCAGCCTGACCATAAATGGTCTGACCACGCGTGAAGAAGGCTTCTACAACTGTCGGGCCAAGAACACCTTCACTAACGGAATGTCCGCCGTGGCCATCTCACACAAGACAGAAGTGCGCCGAGCACGTAAGTGTCCCTTTGAATGCTTGCTGGTCAGATGATTTTATGAATTCAACAAGCAGGGACATTTATCTTTCACCATGCAGATGCTTTATGGGTCGTGGACCACCCAGAGATTATGTATTTCTGAAACTTTGAGCGTTCTGCTTGAGACTTCATGTACTCCTGTAACATCATAAGACTTTCCTTCTGACCAGATACTGATTATGATTGTTAACATAGAAATTAAGTAGATGTGCAACGCCAAGGCACTGCATACCCCAGCGAAAGACAGACCTCTCCTCCCTCTCTCTCTCTCAAACACACACACACACCGAACACACACACACCCCAAGTTACACACGTACACACAAACTCACACGCACTCACTCACACACACTTCATACACACAAAACACACCCCCATACGCACATATAGACAGACGGACATACACACCTTTACAAACAAACACACATACACACACACATACACTTACGCACACGCACAAACACACACCCACCCACCCACTCTCTTTCTTTCTCTCTCTCTTTCTCTCTTATACAAACAGACACACACCCACACAAACACACACATGTACGCACGCATGTACGCACGCACACACCCACAGACACACACACACACACACATTGACTCACACAAATCTCATACACACAAAACACACACTCATACGCACATACACGGTTGGCCTAGTCACTAGTGGTAAGGCGTCCGCCCCGTGATCGGGAGGTCGTGGGTTAGAACCCAGGCCGGGTCATACCTAAGACTTCAAAATTGGCAATCTAGTGGCTGCTCCGCCTGGCGTCTGGCATTATGGGGTTAGTGCATGCTAGGACTGGTTGGTCCGGTGTCAGAATAATGTGACTGGGTGAGACATGAAGCCTGTGCTGCGACTTCTGCCTTGTGTGTGGCGCACGTTATATCTCAAAGCAGCACCGCCCTGATAATTATGGCCCTTCGTGGTCGGCTGGGCGTTAAGCAAACAAACAAACAAATACGCACATAGACAGACGGACACACACACCTTTGCAAACAAACACATATACACAGTCATACACACACAAACATACACACAAACTCATGCACACACACATTCACACACACACACTCTTTCTCCCTCTCTCTCAGTCTTTCTTACACACACACACATACACACACACACACACACACACACACACACACACACACACACATACACACACACGAGTACAGACTCATGCACGCGCACACACACACACACACACACTAACACACACACACACACACACACATTAACACTAACACTAACACATGTGCATAAAATGAACACACACACACACACACACACACACACACACACACACACACACACACACACACCGCGCGAGAGAAAAAGACTACAGGGAGGCATGACGTCATGATGCATTAATTGTCGTCAAAGACTTTTGACCGTGACGTAATCTTCTTACGCGAGCTTTATCCATAGTCTTGAACAACCACACACACCTGGGACCAGTTTCATAAGCCAGAAACACAGTCGACCAACTGCAGTTGTCCGAGAGAACCACAGTAATCCGACGTTATCGGGTTTCACGAACAAAATTTCAGTCGGCCGACTGCGGGTCGTCTCACCGGAAGTTGGCCAAACACGGCGATGCTCTCCCCCCAACACTGTGTTCGGCTTACTGCGGTAAACCGAAAATAAATGTAATTATCCGCACAGTCAATGGCAGAATGCTCACACTTGTTTGGATTGTGAGCCAAACCTTGTGATTGTTCTTCGAAATGTATCTATCATGACGCAGTAATCCAGGAGACAAGTCAGGGTTATGTCTTGAAGACGTCACATTATGGCGTAAGAGGGTTCGACGTCACGCGAAGGAATTACTGAAAGTCTCGGTCATTGTTATTTTGAGCGGGCCGAGACTTGTTTTTTCTTCGAAATCGGCCATTTCCACGTGCGAATGAGCAAACGGAAGTGGTAATGTTGCTAAATTTAGCCCTCGACTTGGCCATTCGGATTACTGTACAGTCGGTCGACTGCTATCTTATGAAACTGGCCCCAAGTCTTGGAAACTACAGAATTTCTACCCGTCTTAAAGAGGCCTTGGGTGACGTTTGCTCAAAAAATGGGGGCGCCTATTGCACCCACCGTATTTTTGTTAGTATGGTCCCAATTTTTGGTGAACTTCCATCGTCAACTGTAGCCCATAGTCGGGCACAAAGAATCCTTCTTTATCATGTATTATCAGTATGAAAATGCGTTCGTGGGATACCTCCAGCTTCGCTGGGATAAACCATTTTTTTTATCCCCGAGTACGCTAGTACAAGGGTCCAGCAGACTTTAATTGTCTGTGTGTGTGTGTGTGTCTCGACTTAACAGCTTATTGTTGGGAAACTACTGGGCGCAGTTTGTTCAAAAGTTGATACACTAACTTGATAATAGGTCCGATTGATCGTATTAAAACTTCATAATGTTAAATGCGAAATAAACCACAAAAAAACGACTTGGCGGCGGGGGGAATTCGCGGAGCCACAGCCAGCCAGGCAGTCTCATAGAACAGCCGAACGCGTCACACATTGACGAGAAATATCACGCCGTGGATCGTGTAACTCTGCATTTGCGCCACCGCAACTTTTTATCGCTTCACGCCGACGAAGAGGCAAGCTGCGAGGTAGGTCTCTCGAATGATAAATTAAATTGTTAGAATGCTAGGCACTCAGCATGTTCTCAGGTGTTGCATTTCACATACTTATATCCTTAGCTATATTTCTGTATATATTTTTTGATGCTTTGATGGCCCTGGTGATCGTGACGATCTGTTTTTCTTCTCGTTTCCCCATGTTTTGGGCATATTTTCAGTTTCTGCGTCAAATGCAACAAAACGGAGATTACTGGTTATTCTTGGACATGTTCACAGATAACTTTAATGTTTTATGAATCTCCACGTGTAGTTTCTCTGTATATAGTTCCATATATACTTTGCAAGAAGCAGATAAAAACAGAGTGTCAACAACTCTCTGTAATTCGCCACCGCATCAATTCAATGTTAGATGTAACTCGTCACCGCATTTTTTGTTATTCGCCACCGCACTACGCAAATTGTTATTTTCAAACGCAACAACATCGTGGAGGCATTTAAACCTTTATTTTTGTCACAAAACTGACAGCAATTGATAGGAGCATTTTAACTTTAGTGCTGCAAGTTTTAAACTCAGGGGTTCAAGAGGTTTAGGGTATGATGACATCAATAGGAAATATAACAGTGCTTACCGTAAGAGTGAAAAAAAATACTATATTTACAAGTGGGAAATGCATCGATGACTGCTAGTGATGATCTGAACAGATTACGCAGCAAAATAAAGACACATCAGAACATGAAGACCAACGTTTTCACCAATGAGATTTCACTTCTAGGAAGGCACGCTGATGAAAAGTTTGTCCTCATGTTTTCTTATGCATTCATTTACATTCGGAAGATTGACTACACATACAAGAATGTACAAAAGCGTTCCGCATGGTTTGAACATTACTTAGTGTAAGGTGACGAATGGCAGGATGGATAGCGTACTGCCCCTATGATCCGCTTGATTTCCTTGATCCGCTTGATTTCCTTGGCCTCGGGTTCAATCCCTTGCCGGGACAGTTCATAAAGTGAATTTGGGTTTACGCTATGCATTAAAAGCTTGTCGTCAGTGGTTTTCTTCCGGGTCCTACCAGTTTGTTTTCCTCCACCATTTCAAAAATGTAAATTAATTGTGCCCATCTGCAAAAATTTAAAAAAAATTATCTTTCCAAATTCTGATTTCCTAATTGCAGCTTTAATCCTTCGTACCACATGGTGAGTGTGTGTTGTACGATTGTCACCATGTGAGCGTACGTGTTGAAACAAAGCGCCGCACTTTGAGCTCGTAATGAGAAATCGCGCGTATTAAATTTAATTATTATCATTATTATTAGTTACTGGCAAGCTGCTCAGATCAGCCCCCCCTCCCCCGCACACAAACACAACTGATTTTATATCAGTGAAACTAACCCCTGTATGCATTTTTTTTCTCAATTTATTTATTTAATTTATTTATTCTGTTTTTACAACCCACTGCCAAAACATTTCAATTTTGTTTGTAGTGGACATGTTTCTACATCCCCTGACCATGATCATTTTCATTTCTGATGTCTGATTTCTTTGTCTCCTCCATTTTATTTTTTTAAAGGCATATGCTTGTTGCAGTACACTCCACAATCTTAATCAATGTTTATGTCACACAGGATTGGAACCAAATTGTGGGGCCAAATACCACATAATTCTAAAATTCTTAAGCTTCGTTGGTGTTTATGTGTGTGAAATAATTCTAAAATTCAGTCATTCCTATTACCAGCGACAACACAAAAACTCATCAGTTTGACCCTGGAAGAGAAAAGAACGCCTCTGACAGACGTGACGTTTTTCGGGAAAGAAGAATGACGAAGAATGTGGGAGTGAAACGCCGCCAGGTGCGTCTCAGAAACGTGTTCTACAAAAGCTGAACTATACACTGAACTGAACAACTCCAAATCAATATTTTCAATTGGAAGTGACAGAATCACTGAACTCTTCAACATATTATGCAATTCATTAGACAAGTTGCGGTGGCGAATAACATCCAAGACGTGAAATTGCGGTGGCGAATTACACCAAGCATCGGTGGCGTATAACATGAAGTCTAATTGTTTGTGTTTTCTTTTGCCGCGTGCGTCACCCAAAGACAAAATTGTGCAACATCATTCATCAAGAATACAAAGGACTTGTTTAGCTCACAGGATATCATCACGGGAATGCATCAACTAGTGCTGTTTCGTTGAAGTTACGAAGGAAGAGACAAATCGTGCAATTTTTACTACAATTCCAGCAGAAATCGGACTTCTGAACTGCCGAAACCTGACATTTCGACTAAAAAAGCACGTGCCTTAGACCTTGAGTATATACTTCTTTAAAATGTACTAATGAAGAATCTAGATGATGCCTGAAAGTCCTACAAATTTTCATTTTCTGTGAGAGACCTACCTTGCAGCTTGCCTCTTCGTCGGCGTGAAGCGATAAAAAGTTGCGGTGGCGCAAATGCAGAGTTACACGATCCACGGCGTGAATATAGCGTCATAAAAAGATTATGCCACGGTCAAAAGTCTTTGACGTCTTTTTCTCTCGCGCGGTGTGTGTGTGTGTGTTCATTTTGTGCACATGTGTTAGTGTTACTGTGTGTGTGTGTGTGTGTGTGTGTGTGTGTGTGTGTGTGTGTGTGTGTGTGTGCGCGTGCATGAGTCTGTACTCGTGTGTGTGTGTGTGTGTGTGTGTGTGTGTGTGTAAGAGAGAGATAGAGAGGAAGAGAGAGAGGGAGTGAGGGAGAGAGAGAGAGTGTGTGTGTGTGTGTGTGTGTGTGTGTGTGTGTGTGTGTGTGTGTGTGTGTGTGTGTGTGTGTGTGTGAATGTGTGTGTGTGTGTGCATTTTCACTGTGATCAAATTACAAATAAACGAGAAAGGCCAGTCACCACGCACATCCTCGGCTCGCATGCAATGTATTTATATAGCAAAGGGAATGCCTGTAATTCACACAGATCAATCGCTTGGTCTTAAACGTGCACAAGACAAAAACTTTCATACTGGGGGAGCGAGCCAATCTGAAGAGTACTCGGGTCCAGCGCGAGCGTTTTTTTTTATTAATGTGAACTACACAGTCCAGATTGTGTGGGTTGTCTGTGATCCATGTGGAATTTGTGACGCAACTTTACGGTGTTTACTGTAATCCAGTATTGGGTGTAAGTCATGTTCGACCCATACACTTCAAAGAGGCGTTATAACGTTTATGTTTATTCGGATGACGTGGGTCTTGCAACACAGACAATGTTTGCTTGTTGTTGTTGTTTTTTGTTTTTATTAAAATCTTTCTCATGTGTGTTTTTGTGTGGGTGGTGTTCTGTACTTTCCACACGTAAGATTTGCAGTTCGTTATAAGTTTGCATTGCATATATATATTTAATGCATTGAAGATAAATAATATTTTCTGTATTGTGTCTAGGTATTGAACCTTGGGATAAGGATCAAGACAGAACCAAAACGGCGACTGAGGGAAACTACGTCTCCATTAGGTGTTCGGACACCCTGCCAAAGTACTACGGTCCCACCACCTTCAAGTGGTACACGGTAGAGGGCGAAGATGATCTGATTGAAGTGGAGGAAGATGACCGGGTCTTCATTGACAACAAAGGTGTGTGTCTTTGTGTTCAGCATGCTTTAGCAGAACCCATACAGACGGGCGCTGTGGTGTGGTGGTAAGACGTCGGCTTCTTAATCGGAAGGTCGTGAGTTCGAATCCCGGCCGCGGCCGCCTGGTGGGTTAAGTGTGGAGATTTTTCCGATCTCCCAGGTCAACTTATGTGCAGACCTGCTTAGTGGCTTATCCCCCTTCGTGTGTACACGCAAGCACAAGACAAAGCGCGCACGGAAAAGATCCTGTAATCCATGTCAGAGTTCGGTGGGTTACAGAAACACGAAAATACCCAGCTTGCTTCCTCCGAAAGCGGCGTATGGCTGCCCAAATGGCGGGGTAAAAACGGTCGTACACGAACGCAGAAGAAGAAGAAGAAGAACCCATACCATTTCTACGTATTTTGTGCGCAAAATTGCCTAAAATACGATCACTATGCTCGGTTGAAAAAAATACGAGAACAATTCCTACGACTACTTTTCTTCACAAGGACATTCTGAAGTCGATCCAGTATTTGTTTACACACCTTTTGGCATGTCATACGACGCGTAGTTTCTATTAACCCAGTTTAGTGATGAACATGTCACTATCGCCATTTTGAATTTCGTAAGAAGTGACGAAATGAGAGCAGTGGCCGAGGTCTTGTCGGCTACGTAGCGGCTTTACGCAAATGCGCAGAGCCTACGGACACCCGACCGTAAGATGAAAACGTGGTGGGCATGACGCGAGCGTAGCGAAACTTGCGCCGCTACGTTCACCGTAAAGTTACGACAGCTCCCCCCTTGTCGTAAACCTTTGCGCAGCACGCGTGTGGCGAAAAAACATGGCGGGCAGCACGTTATTTTTTCGGATGCTTTTTCGGCGGAACTTCAGCCGTCAACGTATGTTGCTGAACAGATCCTCATTGCTTTGTTTCTTTTTTTTCTAGCAAGGTGTGTGGACATAGTGTATCAATAAAGTTACTGCCCTTGAACCGGAGGGTTGCTCTCCCTTGTATCACGACCATGTGAGAAGTACGAAATAGAGCGGCTCTTCATTGAAACCGTCTTCGAAGTGTTTGTATGCCTAGAGCATGACTGGAATATGTTAGTTGCATCAGACAACACTATTCTACAATTGGTCACGAGGAAAAGGAGTGTGAACAAGGTGAGAAGCGGCATTTTTCTGTCAAGAACTTTCGTGTGAATCAGAAAGAATTTTCCAGACTGCGTGACGTCACACCACGTGCGCGAGAGAAAAAAAGATGGCAGGAAATGGAAATGATAACGCTGACGCTGTTCCTCAGCAGAGAGTAATGAGCTGTGCTAGTGGCATAGGAAGTGCAGGACCATTTGATCCAAAAGGCGATCCATCTAGTGTCTCTACAAGATGGACGAGGTGGAAGAGAGGTTTTGAACTTTTTCTGGTGGCAAGGGGTGAGACTCCGGAAGGTCAGAAAAAAGCGCTGTTACTCCATTGTGGTCTGTGCAGGCTTCGAAGTTCAGGACACTTTTGACACTCTACCAGAAAGAGGTGACAGCTATGATGAAGCTGTGGCAGCACTTGATGCGTACTTCAAACCACAACAGAACTTCATTTATGAAAGGCATGTTTTTCGGCAAATTGCACAGATGCCAGAAGAAACAACGGCTCAGTTTGTGACAAGGTTGAGACAACAAGCTACAAACTGTAATTTTGCCGACAAGGTAGATGAAAACATCAGGGATCAAGTGATCGACAAGTGTCGAGACAAAAGGCTCAAGTCAAAGTATCTGGAGAAAGGAACTTTGACCGTAAACCAACTTTTGGATATTGCGCGTGCGCATGAAGCAGCAGCGAGGCAGTTGAAGATGATGACAGACACTGATTCTGAACCTGGTCAAGAACTGGTTGGTGCTGTGTCCAGGAGAGAAAGAGGAAACAACAGACGTTGGCAAACTCATTGTGAATCTACTCATCATGGAGGTGCTATAAAGGTGACCAGAAAGACAAGAAACCCCGTGAAGTCAGATCTAGTACTGACAATAAACTGTGTTACCGCTGTGGCAAATCAGGACATTGTGCCAAAGACATGACATGCCCTGCCAAAGGGAAACGCTGTGCAAAGTGCAAGAAATTGAACCATTTTGCTTTGGTATGTAAGAGTGGGAGAGTGAACACTGTCAGTGAGAATGATGGTGCTTGCAATGTTGTGCATGTTGATGATGATGATGTTTGTGCATTCACAGTAGACGGGAAAAAGTCACTTGCTGTCATTGATGTTGTTGTAGGGGGTGTTCAGGCATCATTTGTAGTGGATTCTGGAGCAAGCAGCAATATAGTAGCAGGGTTCGACACTAGCGGGGGCGGAACGCCCCAGAGTTTTGTGTTCCGCCCCAAACATTGCCGAAGCTTGGGGCCCACTCCGCCCCAGGATAAATTCCAACAATGACAAACCGAAAATTCTAATGCCAGCAGAGCCAATCACTAAAAATCGCCAGTCAAAGTCGTCACTGAAATTTGCGTTACGATCAATGCCGCAGTCAAGAAAAAAACACATTCAAATCGTCGAAGGACAATGTCGTAAGGGAAATAACTCCCAGATTGCGCTCTTTAGCGTGAGAGATAAGTATCGCCTTCAAATGCCAAACGCAAAATGTGGCGACACATCCCTGATGTAAAAAGACATGGCAATGAAGATGAAGAACAGGGTGGAGAGAAACGAAAAAAGGAGACCGATGCAGCCAAAAGCGCGAAGCGCTGTCGTAATTTCAATGTCAAATGGTTGAAAGAATTTCCCTGGCTTCAGTACGATGAAGAAAAACAGACAATGCATTGCCGCACGTGAATACTGAGAGTGGGCCCCAGATTTTTTTTTCCGCCCCAGCAATTTCCATCTCTAGGGCCAGTGTGGCCCCAGGCCAAATAAGTTAGTGTCGACCCCTGAGTAGACAAAAGCACATGGGAAAACATGAAACAGAAGCACATCAAATGCAGATTGCATGCAAACACTACAGGAAAACAGCTGTACGCTTATGGTAGTGACACACCATTGAAGATTCTAGGCGCATTTGAGGCTGACATTTCATTGCAACATTTCTCTGAAAAGGCATGCAAGGCACAGTTTGTCGTTATAGACGGAAAGGGAGTTTCACTTCTGGGGAAAGAAACTGCAGAGAGTCTGGGGGTACTCAAAATTGGGATTTCACTTGTTGGATCTGTGAGTGAGAAACCTGAAACAAAAGCAGAATTCAAACCATTGTTTTCTGGGCTGGGAAAGTTGAAGGACACACAGATTCATTTGCACATGAAAGAAAACGCAAAACCCGTAGTTCAGTCAGCTAGAAGACTGCCGTTCAGTCTCAGATCAAAAGTCGAAGCGAAAATCAAAGAGCTCGAAGAACTCGATATCATCGAACGCGCCGAAGGACCGACTACATTTGCTAGTCCGATCGTGGTTGTGCCGAAGCCGAACGGAGATATTCGTCTCTGTGTAGACATGCGTCAATCGAACGAGGCGATCGAACGTGAACGATTCCCGATGCCGACGATTGAAGAAGTACTGGCGGAAATGAACGGTGCGAAAGTGTTCTCAAAACTAGATCTAAATTTGGGCTTTCACCAACTCGAACTTGACGAAGAATCTCGACCAATCACAACATTCACCACTCACATTGGGTTGTTTCGGTATAAACGACTAATGTTTGGAGTGACGTCTGCGCCGGAGATCTATCAGTACACGATACAGCAAGCGTTGCAAGGTTGCATTGGTGCTCGCAACATGACAGATGACATCATTATCTTCGCAGATACAGTCGAGGAACATGACGCGCGACTTGAAAGCGTACTCAAGAGACTGAAAGAAAAAGGGTTGACGCTGAACGCAAAGAAATGCGAATACCGGATGAATGAACTCAAGTTCATGGGGTATCTCTTATCCGAAAAGGGGGTAGGACCAACTGAAGCAAAGGTTGAAGCCGTTCGGAAGGCTGAAAGACTGACTTGCGCAACAGAAGTTCGTAGTTTCCTGGGCTTAGTGAACTTCAACGCACGTTTCATTAGTGACCTGGCTACGAAATCGGAACCGCTGCGTAAACTGACAAGAAAGAACACTCCATTTGAATGGAATGATGAACAGGAGAGAGCGTTCAATCTCTTGAAAGAAGAGATCACAAAAGCCGGAACTCTAGGGTATTTTGACATGAACGCGACCGAGACACGTATCATCGCTGATGCTAGTCCCGTGGGGCTGGGTGCAGTGCTAGTACAAACGCAGAACGGTGAAAAACGCGTGATTTCCTACGCGAGCCGTAGCCGTTCAAATGTCGAAAGACGGGGCGGATCTGGGTTTTGAAAGGGGGGGGGGGGGGGTGCAAAGTTCTTTTTTTTTTTTTTTTTTGTATCTTATCAGCGAAGGCGCGAAGCGCCGAACCGATGGCGCGAAGCGCCGAGCATGCTAGGGGGGTCCGGGGGCATGCTCCCCCGGAATTTGTTTTTAAAAAGGAAGCAAAATTGTGCAATCTGGTGCAATCTGAGCGTGTAAAGTGCTATTTTCAGGTGATACATTTTTCTTCTTTTTTTTGTTTTTTTTTTGTTGTCCCGCTGGGGGGGGGGGGGGTGCAATTGCACCCATTGCACCCCCCCCCCCCAGATCCGCCCTTGCCCATAATGCCAGACGCCAGGCGGAGCAGCCACTAGATTGCCAATTTTAAAGTCTTAGGTATGACCCGGCCGGGGTTCAAACGCCTTACCACCAGGCCAACCGTGCCGGTTTTTTTTAATTGATTTCGTATAACCACTGGTGACTTTTTAAGAAATAAATTCATAATAATAACAATCGTTTCAGCACAGCAAGCAGTCAGGGTGCTGAGTGTTGGTATGTGAGCACGTGACTAGATTACCTGCTCCCATGTAAAAGCCTGGCCTGTTCTGAGCAAGAGATCCAAACAGTTTTCACGAGAAGGAGTGTGCCTTTAACATTTTTCCCAATGAAGATCACGATCATATTCCCCGTAATAAGCATACATCACTCTACACCAGCCCCGAAATGCCTGCGAGGGGGGTCGGCTTGGTGTATGTAAGCTAGTATATCACGTCGATATTTCATAAAGACACGTGGTAGAGCGCTGTCAGCCGGCCTTCTTTTAACTCTACAGACGTGTCCCTAAGGGCCCCAGACGGGGAAATTATGTCCAGCCATAGCACAGACAACGTGATGTCCGCATTTTTCTAGCTAGTGTAATAGTGTCATCCTGCGAATCAGTTATCGTCCGAAAGATAAAAGGTCATCTAGCGATGTGCAATCTGGTGCAATCTGAGCGTGTAAAGTGCTATTTTCAGGTGATGGTGCGTACAGATTTTCCGGAGGCACCTTGGGAAGCCATTGCTGTGGATCTGTTAGGACCATTACCGAATGGAAGATTCATACTTGTAGTCGTTGACTACTATAGTCGTTACTTTGAGATCGCGATACTCAGGTCGACAGTGACAACCAAAGTGATCGAAGTATTGGAAGACATTTTTGCGAGGTATGGTTTACCCAAATCGCTGCGTGCGGACAACGGACCTCAGTTTGCTGCGTCCGAGTTCAAAGAGTTTCTAGACGTAAACAACATAGAACTCATTCAAACTATACCGCTGTGGCCGCAAGCCAATGGAGAGGTTGACAGACAAAACCGTACACTCCTCAAAACTGCTCATGCTCAGAAAAAAGACTTAAAACGCGAACTAAACAAGTTCTTGATCGCGTACCGCAGTACACCACATCAAACGACTGGTGCAACACCAGCTGAACTCATGTTCAAGCGAAAAATTCGAACCAAGTTACCTGAATTAGAACCGGTGCCGAAAGAGCTTGAAGAAAACATTCGCGACCGTGACAAATTCCGAAAGGAAAAGGGGAAGGAATATATGCAGACATGAAACGGTGTGCAAAAGAGTCTGATGTGAATGTAGGGGACGCTGTACTCCTTCAACAGAAGAAACATGACAAATTGACTCCGACCTATGATCCAGAACCGTACAAAGTCGTAGAGAAAACAGGTTCTCAGGTTGTAGTTCAGTCACCAGATGGAGCGAAAAAGTACAAAAGAAATGTAGCACACACAAAGAAGTTTGTTACTCGCGAACAACCAGGAGAGACGACAGATACAGATACAGGCATTCAAACTGGTACAAACACAAACTCTCACACAGAGGACATCATTCATGAACACACAAACAAAGCAGAAAACACTGAAATACTGAGAAGGTCTGGGAGAGTGCGAAAAGCGCCAGACAAATTCCAAGATTATGTTGTTGAGTGAATGAAGATAAAATGGAAGCAGTTTTGTGCCAAATATTGGTTACATGTCCATGGTTTGATAAATGTAAGTTTTTGAAGTTAAATGGAGATTACTGTTTGAAAGAAACAGATTGTTTCTCTTTCACTTAAAATGATTGTTTTATCTCTAGTCAAGAGTTAGGAGTCAAAATGATTATGCGTATTTGTTGCAGTTAATTATGTTTGCAGTTATTTGAAAAGAAAAAAAAATAATGAAGAAAAAAAGGGGTTGTAGTGTATCAATAAAGTTACTGCCCTTGAACCGGAGGGTTGCTCTCCCTTGTATCACGACCATGTGAGAAGTACGAAATAAAGCGGCTCTTCATTGAAACCGTCTTCGAAGTGTTTGTATGCCTAGAGCATGACTGGAATATGTTAGTTGCATCAGACAACACTATTCTACAGTGTGGATTTCAACTTCACTAAAATGTCCGCCGCAGTGCTTTGGAGCTCCAGCTTCGACAACGTGATAAAGAACAAAACGAATACTATATTACGTAATCAAACACATCATGACGTAAAGTACACAAAAAGAAAAAATTCATATGGAATTAAAGAATGCATTTTACTGTGTTTATCCCTTTTCGGATGGCGTGGGTCGTGTACGACCATTACTTTTGATCAGTCTGCCACTCTGTCAGACTTTTGAACCCACGTAAATGTAATTCTCTTCCAAATGTTACTGTGACATCTATTTGCTTGTGTTGACTGTAAGAATAGCTTTCAGTTTTCTACGAACAATCACTCAAACAGACATGGCAAGAGCTAGTATATAGAGATTACACAACGTCATCGAGTGAGGGACCGAAAAATATTGAAACTCGAGGATGATTTTTTTGTGGTATCAACCGAGATCGTAGGTCGAGGTTGATACCACACAAAAAAATCATCCGAGAGTTTCAATATTTTTTGGTCCCTCACAAGATGACGTTTGGGTAATTTGTGTATACAATGATCAACGACAAAGACAAAAATTAAAACAAAAACAACACGAACTCTTTAACGTTGGCGTGTGAATACACAACCGGAAATAGATCTAGATCTAAATTGATCTCTATGACCCGTGCCTTGATACCATTGAGATCATAGGAGATGCACAGCAGTGCCGATACCAGGTTTCTTTAGCTTCACTTTAAAATGATATCAGAACGATAGTTATTCACTTGACCGAGACCGTGAAAGTGAACACAGGAGAGTTGCATACGCACCATTCCTGCACAGAATGTCTCTGGTGGGCGAGGGGGGAGCTTGATGCTTTGCACAGCATTTTCATTCCTGTCAATGCTCACACATTTGTTTGATACATGTACTAACAAAAATTGTTCAGTTTTTTTACTCACATGCGAAGCAAAAGTGAGTCTATGTACTCACCCGAGTCGTCCGTCCGTCCGTCCGTCCGCCGGCCGGCCGGCCGTCCGGAAAACTTTCACGTTGGATATTTCTTGGACACTATTCAGTCTATCAGTACCAAATTTGGCAAGATGGTGTATGATGACAAGGCCCCAAAAAACATACATAGCATCTTGACCTTGCTTCAAGGTCAAGGTCGCAGGGGCCATAAATGTTGTCTAAAAAACAGCTATTTTTCACATTTTTCCCATTTTCTGAGATTGAATACCTCACCTATATATGATATATAGGGCAAAGTAAGCCCCATCTTTTGATACCAGTTTGGTTTACCTTGCTTCAAGGTCAAGGTCACAGGAGCTCTTCAAAGTTGGATTGTATACATATTTTGAAGTGACCTTGACCCTGAACTATGGAAGATAACTGTTTCAAACTTAAAAATTATGTGGGGCACATGTTATGCTTTCATCATGAGACACATTTGGTCACATATGATCAAGGTCAAGGTCACTTTGACCCTTATGAAATGTGACCAAAATAAGGTAGTGAACCACTAAAAGTGACCATATCTCATGGTAGAAAGAGCCAATAAGCACCATTGTACTTCCTATGTCTTGAATTAACAGCTTTGTGTTGCATGACCTTGGATGACCTTGGGTCAAGGTCACATGTATTTTGGTAGGAAAAATGTGTAAAATATTGTTTTTCTCAGTTTTATTGTAAAATTATTCTAAAAGAAAGATCAAGGTCTGTTCAGCATGTGAGTCGTGTGGGCTTTGCCCTTCTTGTTTCTTATTGTAAATATGTATTTTAAATATGAATTTCAGGAACCCTGCACTTCACTTACGTGCTGCGGACAGACGAACAGTCCAACAGATACTACTCCTGCGCCATGTCCAACGTGGTTGAAGGGAAGATTACTTTGGGAGGAAGAACCAGACTGGTGGTTCAGAAGTCAGACTCCAGTAAGAGTTATATTTTTTATCCACGTCCATTTTGAGTAACCAGTTGTAAAATTGCAAAATCTTTTGTTTGTTATTAGCTTTAAATTTTCACGTTGTTTGTTGCCACTTTAGATGAGGTTTACACTGTTGAAAAAAGACTGTGTTATTTTGTTGAAAACGCCAGCTCAAACCACTGTCATTGGTTGCAGTCGCTGAGGTGAAGCCGGCCCTGCAGTTCTCCACGAAGCTTGCGGGAGATGGGGCCTTGACCTTTAAACGCAACACTGAAGGACACCTGGAATGTTTCTTCAGTGGATAGTAAGTGTGTGTGACAGTCTGTGTGAGGGGGGGGGGGGTGTTGTGGGAGGGGAGGGTATGACTTGTGTGTGTATACACATAGATGTATGTGTGTCTTTGGGGTGAATTAGAATGTATATTTGAAATGTTGCCTGGTATCGTTAAGCGTTAGTTTTTTTCCTCGTCTAAGTTTGTTTCTTGTTATTTTGTTGAACCCTTAGTGCTTAATTGTGTAGTCCAATTGTTTCTTTTGATGAAATCAAAGAAGGGCAACTTGAGAGAATGCAATTGGAGGTAATGTTAAGCTCCGTCAAGCCACGAGGGCAGACAGTTTAGGGGACAATTCCTAGTGAAAGTAACATGACTTTCTGGATCATGTTGTTGTTTTTGTTAGCAATCGCCAAGTTCAGAGGAATGTATGTGTCCATGAAGAAAGCGTAACAAACAATTGTCAATTATTGAAAATCAGTCAAATTCATTGCTCTAAACGTTTGACAAACCGCACAGACCATTCATCTGTCTATGCAGTCATTCTTTGCAAACATTAATAATACAGTGGAAACCCCTTTTACTGCCCTGTTTTCTTAGATTATCTGTTCAGAACCTCTAATTTTACACCCATTTTAAAGGGCAGCTGTCGGGTTGTGGCTCTCAAAATCTGTTCCTTAGAATGAGTTATCATGTAACTGAAACTATACTTAAAAGTTACTTGGTGATTTTGACAGCTTGATAACACAAGTCCGAAGACTTTAGACATGCTACAATGTCTTTAATCGAAGAAAGTTTGCATTCTTGGCCGAGTCAATGCAGCCCGCTCGAAAATTACTTCCCTTGGACGCGTGACGTCAGCCGCGGAATCGGCCGGGTTGAACGGTGCTCTCTTTATGCCGTGTAATGGGCACAATCGGGTTGTCTAGTCAAGCCCTCAAGCATACTTCACGGGTAGGTGAAGAGAAACTTAGGATGGGGTGACTTCTCCCAGGCCAAAATTTCGCAGTAAAAAACGGAGTTCATAGCATGTCTTCTGTCCCCCTCCTGCTTTTGTTCCCGGACTTGAACCCTGTTTTTGTTCAACTTATTGGCAGATATTGTCACGCATCGAGGAACACAAACACACACACACAAACACACTCACACACAGACACACACACACACACACACACACACACACACACACACACACACACACACACACACGTGTTATCACACAAATACACACACACACACATACGTGTTATCACACACACACACACACACACACACACACACACACACACACACACACACACACACACACACAAACACACACACACACACACACGATAACCATCACAAACACAGTTTGACAA
>NC_090255.1:2215308-2236286 GCF_037325665.1 Littorina saxatilis
TGTTCACATAAACACGCAAGAGAAAAGCCCCAGAGAAGGGATGATGTCACGATGCATTGACGTCAAAACATATTCACGTCGTCTAATTGCGCGAGCATTATGCCGTTGTCTCGGAAATTCCACCCCAACATATCTGCCCTGGGTGGCGCCAGATCAAAAATCGAAGAAATGGTCGTCATCCACCGTATTTTACTTATGTATGTTCCTAATTTTTGGTAAACTTACATCCCCAACTGTAGCCTCAGTTTGTGCACAAAGAATCCTTCTTTATCATGTATTATCGGCATGAACATTTCTCAAGTCGATTGGTTGGAATTCCTTTTAGTTTTTACGATTGAACGCACACAAACATGCACTATTTTGTAGTCTCGGCTGGCCGCCTAAATATGATTTTTTGTCGGACTCTAATGTCACAAAAAAGTCATGGCGAAGAGAAATCCAGTGTTCAATCGATACATAATGCTTTGACGGTTGTCCTATTATTTCCAGCATCCCCCATCTGGGTGAAACCCCTGCAATCCACAACTGTCCCTCAAGGCAAAGACGCTGTGTTTCACTGTGAGGCAAGGTCAGCTGCCGGAGAGGTCCCCCCTGATCCCCCCAGGTGGTTCAAGAACGGACAGCGTCTGGACGTGTCATACGGTAAGCTACTGTGGATCTGGGCAATGCATGAGGTCAAAGTGCCTTGTTGCTGCTCATCATCTAACCATCAGTTGTTGCTGTGGTTGTTGTTTACCTGTCTATAACGACCACCAAATGGACTGACCAAAAGTGGGAATTATAAACAGTGGTCATTATAAACAGTGGTCATTATAAACAGTGGTCATTATAAACAGTGGAAAGGAGAATTTTGGATTAACAAATCGTGGACGATCCTTGGGGTTGTGGGTCGGGAGGTTGTCGTTATCAAGAGGTCGTCGGCAGGATTGACTGCAGTAACATTTGAAAAATGCAGCAGAATATGAAAATCTACATCCAGACTTTCATAGGGTGAAAGTAATGCATCATGTCTCATTATCGTTGTGTTGTTTTAGATCCCAACAAGTTTGCATTTGCCAATGAGAAGCGAGAACTGCGAGTGAAGTCGGCCCAGAAGAACACGGACATCGCCTGCTTCCAGTGCTACGTCGGCAACAGTGTGGGGGAGGAGTTTAGTGACGGCTGTCTCAACGTCATTCGTGAGTAACTTTGCGGGGTTAAAATCAAGGGTTTGCCAAACCTGGCAAATGCAATAGGCAGGCCAGAGATCCATATCCCTAAGTACCTCTCCCAAAGATAGTACTTTTCGGCTAGCTAGATTTACAGTTTCAAGCTGTTAGGACAACTTTAATTGTGTGTTTTTTTATAGAGTTTTTTTGGGGGAAACTGAAAGGTAGCCTCGTCAGGGGACAACTATTCAAACCCATATCCTCATTATTTTGTTTCTCGATTGAGAATAATCATTTATGAATGATTATTATACATTTCCCTTTTTGGGGTGTACTTGTGTGTGTGTGTGTGTGTGTGTGTGTGTGTGTGTGTGTGTGTGTGTGTGTGTGTAGAGCGATTCAGAGTAAACTACTGGACCGATCATTATGAAACTTTATCTGAGAGTTTCTAAAAATGATATCCCCAGACGCTCTTTCATTTTTTTGATAAATGTCTTTGATGGCGTCATATCCGGCTTTTTGAAAGTTGAAGTGGCACTGTCACACCCTCATTTTATAATGAAATTGATTGACATTTTGAGAGTTCCTGGGTATGATATCCCCAGACACATTTTGTTATTTTTGTGATAAATTTCTTTGATGACGTCATATCCGGCTTTTGTGAAAGTTAAGGCAGCATTGTCACGCCTTCATTGTTCAAGCGAATTGATTGAAATTTTAGTCAAGCAACCTCCGACAAAGGCCGGACTTTGGTATTGCATTTTACCTTGAAGGTTTAGAAATGTATTAGTGTGTTTGGTCATTAACAATCTGAAAATTGTAATAGAAAATATTTTTTTTTATAAAACGATCCAAAAACAATTTCATCTTATTCTTCATCATTTTCTACTTCCAAAAAAATATAAATATGTTGCATTCAGATTACAAACAATCTCCCAAAAACAAAAACAAATGAAAATTATGATTACAATAAAATGTCCGAAATCAATTTAAAAACAATTTCATCTTTGTTTTTATATCGATTTCGGAAATTTAATTTTAATCATAATTTCATCATGACATCCCGGCCTCTGAAATTATGGAAAATTGGTCCAAAAGACTTGAAAAAGCTGAACAAATCATTTACAGTGTTGGTCAAGAAGAAATTTAAGTATAAGCGGCAAATTATGTATTATTAAGTCCTTCTTAGTTTCACAATTTGTTTACGTTATGCAGGCGCTTCCTGCCCCTGTTAAAGTTCTCGATAAGTTGAATACTATTTTGTTCAGGTTTCTCTGGAAAAGGAAGTATTTAAATACAAAAGCCTTTGGAAAAGTTAAACGAAATGTATTGTGTAATGTGGTGGAAGAAGGTGGTATGACAAACGTCCACGATATGCAGACTTCTTTTTACATCACATTGGCAGCAAAACTTCAACAACGAAAACATGAACCGTGGACATCGATTCCATTAAGTCTTTATCAGGTATTGGGAAGAAATTTACTTTGTTTTAAAGCCACAACACCGCTAAAACTGTTACAAGATATTGAATGCATTCGATCAAACTTTTGGAAAGAAGTTTTTTTAAAATGGAATCATAATAAAGCATTGATTTTTGAAAGAGAAGATCGCTTTGGCGATCAATGTTTGTGGAACAATATAAATGTGGTTTATAAAAATAAAAGCTTATATTTTAAAAAGTGGATAGAAGCGCACTTAGATACGGTGAAAGATATTTGGGTTAACGGAGATATGATTCCTTTTAACCAGCTGTGCGCAAAGATAGGATACAGTCCCTATAGATTTTTTTAGTAAGGCGCAATGAAGACTGCTGTGCGAGCGCTTGCACTTTGCAAAAACACAGCCAGCCCGCGAGCAGACGAACACAATAATCGAAAAATTTTTAGTAAATTTTCATTTGATTAATATATAGCCTTTGCCATTAAAAACGCGACAAACGATCGACGGAGGTTTTTATGTTACTGGTTATAGCAAGCACCTGTGGTTTAGACTTTGTCAAAAACAAAAAAACTGCACGGAAAACTCATGCAAGAAGACACATAAAACACGTGGCGTTTCATTGAGTACAAAATTGAAACGAAACAGCTGGAGTTATGAATGGGTTAGTGTCGAGAACTGCACGTGTTTTCCATTTTTTTTTTGCGGGGAGTATCCCTCTTCATTTATCTTTTTTTAAATTTTTTTTGCGTTTGTCTCAGCTTCAAATCAACACAAGTTGTGGCCGAAGCAACCGACAGTGGTATTGACAGTAATAAAGGTCACGGGTTTTGAGTGAATGAAACGTTTTACTGAATTAAACGCCACGTGTTATTTGCATCTTCTGACATGAGTTTTCCGTGCACTTTTTTTGTTTTTGACGATGTCTAAACCACAGGTGCTTGCTATAACAAGTAACATAAAAACCGCCGTAGATCGTTTGTCGCGTTTTTAATGGCAAAGGCTATACTTACCCGAATCACATAAAAGCATTGACGCAGTCTGAGATGCTAAGGTCTGAAAAGGCTACCCGTCCTAAATTTTTAAAGGGCAGCAACCCAACCACAAAAAAGGTAAACATAGCTATGGTAATGACCATATACCCAGGTAGTTACCTCCCGTACAGGGGAATGTGACGTCACTTCCACTGCTACACCACGTGGTATCCTCATACGGCTTTAAAGAAACTAAATAACCATAAGCGGGGTTGGCGGGAGGGAATACACTATGTGATTCGGGTAAGTATATTAATCAAATGAAAATTTACTTAAAAATTTTCGATTAAATTACAAATTCTTACTCCGAATCACATAAAAGCAGATAGTTTCAACAAGGCGGTGGGAATGAAAAACCAAACTCACTCTTAAAACCTTGCCGAAAAACTGGCCTGCTGCCAAAAGGTCAGGAAAGGGCCCAGTGAGAAAGAAAACAACTCACTCTAAACCCTAGCCAGGAACTGGCCCACTGCCAAAAAGGCACGAAAGGACCTGAGAACCATCCTGATTGACAGCCGAGATGTCTCTCAGGCAAAAGTTGCGAAAGACAACATCAGAGAGCTAGAAATCTGTGCCCAGCACTTCTTCCAATCTCCTGGACCAAACAACCCAGAAAGAGACCCCAGCCTTGGATTAACCCGAGCCAAGTAGAGGGAAAGACAAGCTGCCCCCCCCCCCCCCCTTTCTATTGGAAGGAAATGCCGATGCCCTGGAAACGATCCGTGCGTAAGGATGTCCACTCAGTGCAGTGAATGACAAACCTCACGGAGACCGTAAGACAATCATGCCAAAGTATGCAAACCTTGGGATGGAGTGAAGCCCGAAAGGACTGTGAGATAAAAGTCAGCTCCAGAGAAGAGTGACCAATATCCAACAAAGATAGAGAGAGAGACACCTGAGTACAAGGTACTTGACACGCGGAACCCTGTGATCATTAACCCCTCCGCGAGAAAGTTTCGCATGCTGATAGTCCAGTCTAAAGCGAGCGAGCCTTGCGCTGTTACATTTTGGTTACATAAATATCAGGTTAAACCAGATCACAGTTAAATGGCTGTTAGCAAGCGAATGTAAAAAAGAAGAAAGATTAAAAGTGTTACAATGGAAAATATTACATAATATTTATCCCACAATTATATTATTAAATAAAATGAAAATTAGAGAAACAAAATTATGTACATTTTGTAAACACATTGATTATGTTGAACACTTTTTTTGGCAGTGTAAGAAGTTGACGAGCTTTTGGGAAAATGTTGTCCATTATATTTGTAGAAATACAGGATTAATTGTGCACCTTTCAGAACACGAGGTTTTGTTTGGTTATCACCCTAGTAATATATGCCAAAATAATCAGGTAATTAATCACATTATTTTGATAGCAAAAATGTGTATTAGTAAATATAAGTATGGTGATAGATACGATTTGAATAGTATATTGACAGGCGGGGTGGTAATATGTCGGCCTCTTAATCGGAAGGTCGAGGGTTCGAATCCCGGTGTCACGATTTCATCTTTCGCCTGTGTACATATTTCCCCCTCGACATATACTCAAGACTGAAATGTTGTTTCCTGGTAAAATTAAGAAGTGAAATTATTTAAGGACGAAAAGCATGTCAGTTTCTTGCATGTGAAGAAAATTGGTGGTAAAATTTAATAGATTTCACCCCCAAAATCGAATTCTTCGAAAACGTGTACTGAGTGGTTACGTCCCTTGAGTAAGAAGGAAACATTTTAGGATGAATCAAATTTCTAAGTTAAATAAAACAAATTGGTTGGACAAATTTGGCCCCATGAATGTAAGGTACACAAGGTACTATCGTAGGGTGTTTTTTTGTTCAGTGTAGAGTTTATACTAGATCAACGAGGCCGAGAAGCGAAATATCAACACGGCGAAAGATGAAAACGTCACACCGGCCACGGCCGCCTGGTTGGTTAAGAGTGGAGATTTTTCCGATCTCCCAGGTCAACTTATGTGCAGACCTGCTAGTGGTTTATCCCCCTTCGTGTGTACACGCAAGCACAAGACCAAGTGCGCACGGAAAAGATCCTGTAATCCATGTCAGAGTTCGGTGGGTTATAGAAACACGAAAATACCCAGCATGCTTCCTCCGAAAGCGGCGTATGGCTGCCTTAATGGCGGGGTAAAAACGGTCATACACGTAAAATTTCACTCGTGCAAAAACACGAGTGTTCGGGGGAGTTTCAGCCCACGAACGCAGAAGAAGAAAAATAGTATATTGGAAAATGAAATGTACATTAGAAGATTGTGAGTATTGTATACGTCGAGATGAGGTGAAGTGATATGTGACGTTTGTGAATATTATGTATGAGGGGGGTGGGAGGGAGCGGACGGACGAGAATGCGTGTATCTGTCTCTGGGGATGCATATATATGTGACCCTCCACCACGAAATGAGTCGAATGTCACCTTTGCATGATTTTCATATTTTTACATTTTCCTAAAGAGTTTTTTATGCTCTATCCAGTGGTGAAAACCGTTTTAGAAAAGAGCAAAAACTGCTTGAGTTATAAGCCTGTTACTAAGGTGACCCTCACACTGTTACAAGACACTCCCCAGACTTATATTAAGCCTAGCGCATAACCGCGCGAGGTGACATGCGACTCATTCCATGGTGGAGGGTCACATATATATGAATGTGCGTGTGACTGTGGGTGCGAGTGGATGGATCGGGGGTAAAATAGGCTTTAGGTGTGGTTTACCTATGTAAAGAAACGATGCCGGGTTTTCTAAAATTCAATACGATCAGGATGTTATAAGATAACAGTAGGCCTACATATAGATTTATTGAAGTGTACCGGTGTATGTGATGTTATTATGTCAGACAAACATATTTTATGAAAATGTTAGCCATTATATCTTTTGTTTGATGGTTATACGCATACATATGTCTCCCCAACACATATTCCAACAACACATACACATTTAAAGAAGATTAACGAATTAAGAAAAGTAAAAAGAAAAAGAGGTATTGTACATGAAAATGTTAATGTATGTCCATCGTAGCTCAAACACATATATAACAGTTTATAAGGAATATTGTAACAATCAGTGGTATTTATTAAACGCCCCACATGATGTGCTTGGCAAATTAATGTAACCGAGTGCCGAAACACTACGATCACCTCGGGAGGCGAAGTGCAATCAAACAGGATTGAAAATGTTAGGGCTAATTTCTTAGCCCTTTAAAAACTGTTATGCAAACCCGAAGGTTTCCATGAACATACAGACAATCGGAAACCACTAGACCCCATCACAAACAGAATTCCACAATACACCGGTGTTGACTTTTAAAGGCCAATAACTCGGGTGCAGAGTCTGCTGTGAAAGGAGCGGTAGCCTCCCCTGTCACATTAAAAAAAAAAAACACCCTAACTTCATCTTATTTCTAGTCGGTTCCTGATTTCAAAAACAAAATAGATATGATATGCTTGGATTACAAACAAGCTCAGAAAGTTACAAAGAATACAGATACAGAAAAGCGTGCTATCCTGCTCAACGCAACCACTAACGCGCTATTCTGGCTTGTCAATGTCACTGCCATTGCCACGAGCGGTGTACTGACGATGCTACGAGTATACAGTCTTGGTGAAATAATGCAGTGCGTTCAGTTTCATTCTGTGAGTTTGACAGCTTGACTAAATGTTGTATTTTCGCCTTGTTATATATTGCCCTGGATTGGGCTGAGTTGTTTGTTGTTGTATATGTACCTGTCATGATTTGAGGGTTTGATCACAGTAGCTTTGATAGTAGAGGCTGAGCGTTCCCACCGAAGGTGAACGTATTGTAGAGATCAGTAGTCAAGGCTGTATAGCCCGTCGGTCATGAGTTTGTTTGTTTCACCTGCCGGGTGTCAGATCTGTTTGCAATGCAAAGATTTGTGATTGAGGTCGTGTTAAAAAAATAACTTTGTGCGAACTTTGTGTCAAAGTACAGCAGACGTATGCATATTTACAAAACTGCTAGTACAAACACTTTTTCGAAGTAAAAACAGATGAGGGGGGGGGGGGGGGGGGGCATGAAAAGAGAGAGAGACAGAGGAAGAGAGAGACGGAGAAAGAACAAGTCGCGTAAAGCGAAATAACAACATTTAGTCAAGATGTCGAACTCAAAGAATGAAACTGAACGCACTGCTTTTTTCCCCAAGACCGCATACTCGTAGTTTCGTCAGTCCACCGCTCGTGGCAAAGGCAGTGAAATCGACAAGCCAGAATAGTGCGGTAGTGGTCGCGCTGAGCAGGATAACACGCTTTTCTGTATCTCTATTCTTTTTAGCTTACTGAGTTTGTTTTTAATCCAAACATATCATATCTATATGTTTTTGGAATCAGGAACCGACTAGGAATAAGATACAATTGTTTTTAAATCGATTTCGGACAATTCATTTTAATCATAATGTTCATATTTTTAATTTTCAGAGCTTGTTTGTAATCCAAATATAACATATGTTTATGTTTTTGGAATCAGAAAATGACGAAGAATAAGATAACATTGTTTTTGGATAGTTTAATAAAAAATTAATTTTAATTACAAGTTTCCGATTTTTAATGACCAAACTCATTCATTAGTTTTTAAGCCACCAAGCTGAAATGCAATACCAAAGTCCGGCCTTCGTCGAAGATTGCTTTGCCAAAATTCCAAACAATTTGATTGAAAAATTAGGGTGTGACAGTGCCGCCTCAACTTTTACAAAAAGCCGGATAAGACGTCATCAAAGGTATTTATCGAAAAAAATGAAAAAAACATCCGGGGATATCATTCCCAGGAACTCTCATGTCAAATTTCATAAACACACACACACACACACACACACACACACACACACACACACACACACACACACGCGCGCACACACACACACACACACACACACACACACACACACACACACACACACACACACACACACACACCACGACACTCGTCTCGATTCCCCCTCTATGTTAAAACATTTAGTCAAAACTTGACTAAATGTAAAAAGGGGGGAGGGGTCTACCGACAGGCAGGCAGAGATAAAGGAACCACGCGACAGACTGCGGCATCGAAATAAGGCTTGTGGTGTGTACATACATCTAAAACAAAATTATGCACCATAAAAAAAGCCATAAAAAGTCATAATATAAATCAGCTTGTTTGTTCCAGTGCCCATAGTAATCACCACCAAGCCCCCAGCAGTGCAGACGATAGAAAAAGGCGACATCGTCAACCTGACCGTGGTGGCCACGGCTGACAAACTCTACCCTGTGGCCTACAAGTGGCAATTCAACGACATAACCTACGAGAGAGTGAGCGCTCCGCCCCACGTCATCTACGACGTCAACGCCAACCTGGCCTACATCAACACCAGCGACCTGACGGACCAACAGATGCGGGACATCAGGGGAGTGTACAGATGTGAAATCTACGACGAGTTTGAGACAGTCTTGGTGGACGTGAAAGTGAGACTAAAGGGAGATCCAGTCGGTAAGTGATTTAAAAACAAGTCGCGTAAGGCGATAATACAATCAATCAATCAATGAGGCTTATATCGCGCATATTCCGTGGGTACAGTTCTAGGCGCTCTGCAGTGATGCCGTGTGAGATGAAATTTTATACGGCCAGTAATTGCAGCCATTTCGGCGCATATTTACCTTTCACGGCCTATTATTCCAAGTCACACGGGTATAGGTAGACAATTATTAACTGTGCCTAAGCAATTTTTGCCAGGAAAGACCCTTTTGTCAATCGTGGGATCTTTAACGTGCACACCCAATGTAGTGTACACGGGGGGGGGGGGGGGGGGGAGTTCGGACACCGAAGAGAGTATGCACACAAATTTGACTCTGAAATAAATTTCCGCCGAAACCTGGGATCGAACTCACGCTGACAGCGGCCAACTGAATACAAATCCAGCGCGCTACCAACTGAGCTATATCCCCGCCCCATTTAGTCAAGCTGTCGAACTCACAGAATGAAACTGAACGCACTGCATTTTTTCAGCAAGACAGTATACTCGTAGCATCGTCAGTCCACCACTCGTGGCAAAGGTAGTGAAATTGACAATCCAGAATAGCGCGGTAGTGGTTGCGCTGAGAAGGATAGCACGCTTTTCTCAATCTCTATTCTTTTTAACTCTCTGAGCTTGTTTTTAATCCAAACATATCATATCTATATGTTTCTGGAATCAGGAACCGACAAGGAATAAGATGAAATTGTTTTTAAATCAATTTCGGAAATTTAATTTTAATAATATTTTTCATATTTTTAATTTTCAGGGCTTGTTTATAATCCAAATATAACATAATATAGCTATTCTGATAGACACGTGGGGGAATTCGGGGGCTGTGATTGGATGGTCTCACACATCCTTTTTTCGATCATCAAAGGATAACGCTGCGGAAGTTGGTCATTTTTTGCAATATCGGCAATAACAAAGACGCATGGATCCGGTTTCTTCCACGTGTATAAAGTACACGTGTACCTCACCAGGTTTGTTTCTGTGACTAGTCGACAGACGATGCCATTTGCTTTGTATGTGTGTGTGTTCTTTGTTGCTTACTGAACATGACATACATTACGTGTAAAATCCAGTTCTTTAACAGGCAACAAACCTTGTAAACTTCGAGAAGCTGCAATCTGAAGCGACCTATCTCTGATTCTAGCAGACGATCTTTCCTATGTATAGCACAAAATCAGCAAACTCTCCTGTCACATAGCACGTCCATTGTATAGTGCAATGTTGAAATGAAGTTACCGGTCTGAAACATTTAGTCGTTTCTTCTGAGACAATCCTTGTTCTCTTATCATCTACAGATTTACCGCAGTCTTCATCACGCAAATCCCCAACAGAAGTCAGACTTTCAAACATAGAATTACTTAAGCAAGCATGATACGTCATGACGTCTTATGATTCCTAGCATATTGACGTAACTAGATGAATACCCGCTTCGTCGGGTAGCAAGTAGAGCCGAATACCCGGCTTGAGTGGCGCACCGTACGCCGGCTTCGCCGGGTCCGAACAGAGAAAGGGGGAATGTACGTTCTGGCTCACCGATTCCGACAGACCCTAAATATTAACGCAAAATAGGCTTCTGGACTAAACTTTTACTAAAATGAAACATGCGACAAAATCAGAAAAATACTGCATAAATCCATACAAAAAAAAAATACAGTAAAGTAAGGTTGTTTTGAACCAATTCCGGGTCTGTCGGAATCAGTAACCCAGAACCTGGTTAAGCCACTTTATTTTTAGACGCTCTCCAAACAGCCAGCGTGTGTTTGCCAGGCCTGCAACCTGGTTAAGCCACTTTATTTTTAGACGCTCTCCAAAGAGCCAGCGTGTGTTTGTCATTTTTCCTGGTGCTGTGGTGGTGTGAAGACGTGTTTTCTGTGAGAAAAGTGTTTTGCCTGTCTCAAGAATCTATAGGGTTAGCTCAGGACATCAAGAATTGTTAGATTATTCTAGGCGGCCAACAACTTTAATTCTACCTGACATGGAACAAGCTTGTAATGTCCCACTACCAGCGCCAACACCATCAGAATTTTGGACAGAAGAAGAACAGCATGTACTAGAAGAGAATAGAAAATATTTTGAGCAGATGGCCTTAATAGCAGTTAAGGCTAAAACAGAAGGATTAATGAGACTGCCCAAAAAACCAAAAAGGAAGATAGAAGATTTGTTCAAAGAAAAAGACGGAAAGAAAAAGAGAGTAGAACCAACAACGCCAAGTGATTTACATCACTATCTCGTTTCAAACCAAGCAGATGTTAGCCATGCTATATCCACAGAAGCTTTCACAAATGCTTATTTTGCTCAAGCAGAAAATGAAAAAGATATTGTGGAAAGACTGCAAAAAGGGATAAGAAATCTCAAAAGACAGGACGCACAACAAATCTTAATTTACATTCAGTTTGGACAGTTTTTGATTATGTGCAAACAATGGCAGGAGAAGCAAAGAAAAGAAGGGAGAATGAAAGAAACGTGGGCTGACTGGTTGAAAGCAAAAACTGGCTATTCCGATGTTCATGCGCGTAGACTACGCGCCGTTGCTAGATCGCTTTATGCATTTCCGCGATTTACCACTGTTGGTTTGCCAATCAGTTTTATCATGGGCAAACTTAAACAAATCGAAGAGATGCTCCAGATCGAAGAGTACAGAGAGTACTGGTCAGAAACGCCGCATATTCCTGTCACATCAGAGCTCCAACAGTCCCAGTCTTAGACTTACAGTGCTTGTTTGTGCGCAACAACAGAAGTATCACACTGCGCCTGCACTGTTAGACAAGTGTTTAAATATAGTAACGATCATGCATGTACGGTTTCAAAAATAGTAATGACGTGATTCTAAATATAGTAACGATCATGCATGTACGGTTTCAAAAATAGTAATGACGTGATTCTAAATATAGTAACGATCATGCATGTACGGTTTCAAAAATAGTAATGACGTGATTCTAAATATAGTAACGATCATGCATGTACGGTTTCAAAAATAGTAATGACGTGATTCTAAATATAGTAACGATCATGCATGTACGGTTTGCTGCGCCTGCCCTGCTTTGGCTGTCTTCTTAATCATCCTGCTTCAACACCCTGCTTCAGCTGTGTTATTGTTTTTGCTTCACTCTGTTTCAACGCTTTGCTTCACTACGCTTCACTACGCTTCACTTCGCTTCAAAGGCTGCCTTCGGGCGGCCGCCGAGTGTTAACTTATTCAATTGACTTGTTTATTTTATTCAAGCTTTTGATAAGTGTACTTGGTGGCTGCTTTGAAACTCAACAAAGCCTAGTACTCCCCTTTCACAAACACTTCCCAAACGCAAGCAACTTCCTCTCCCCCGCTGCAGTCAAAACAAAGCTGTCATAGCGGGTTTTCCCGATTGACAAAAATTCTTATTACACACTCAGACTATTTGGAGTCGCGTTATTCTCCAGTGCCCAATTGCATAAGAATATTCTGGTGATGAATAAACGCGCTTTGTGTCATTAGCATCTAAAGATTTCTTGTTTACAATAGTTGTGTTGATCTGATGAAGCGCGGAACTGATCTTAGGGTTGTCATGGTAAAACACTCGCTTCTGAAACAGTGCTTCCTTGTAGTTATCATGCGATATGCTCGACTTTACAACCTGTTTGCTTACACCCTTTGCTTTTTTAACCACCCCTTTCTCACTTGCAACACTGTACATCTTTGCACGCAATCCAACATACTCCTTAATTATCTTCCCATTCATTTCATCTTTCATCTTTCCAATAACCTTCTTGTTAACATTTGAGTGCAATGGTGATTCTTTAGGGTAGTCGCAAGTGTCATAAAAAGAATCTTTTCCTTTTACTGCAGGACTTTCAGCTTCTAGATCTTTGTAAATGTCATCCGCTGGAATGTCAAGTAAGAATGAATCTGTGTCTGTGTAAAGTACTCTCGATTTGGGATATCTTGGTTTCAAATAATCATACAAAAACTCAAGCATCAACAGTTTTGACAACTCTAGCACAGTAAAGCCTATGAATACTGGTTTGTCAAGCTTGACTACAAGTTTTTTCATTAAGATACCATACAGCTGTTCATGAAAGTATTTAAAGTCTTGATACTGTGGTTTGGATGTCAGCTTGATGGCCTCATTTTCTCTTGTAACAAGTCTAACATCCTTTCTCTTGTGTGGGTTTTCCATTGTCTTACCAAAGCAACTGTTGTTCATCAGTTTAAAAAAGTCTTTCTCTGATGCATCAGCGGCTTTGGTTCTCAGTTCTGTGTTTTTCATGATGTAAGGTTTCATAAACTGTTCTTGATCAAATAAAATTATACGATGAACAGCCTTCAAAATTAATCCATGTCTAATGTAAAACTGTAACAGTCTGTAGTGACACACATACTTCTTTTTGTGAAACAGATTGGGCACCAGCTTTGGAGGTTCTCTTGGGTTTACTTTTAACCTCTCAGCCGCTAAAGGATAATCATTATGTAGATCATGAAGTGATAGTGGATAGTCTAAGTCAACTTCTAGTATCCATCCCTTTCGACTGTCTGGGCCTGCTTTTAATATTGTCAGCACAACACATTGTGAAAATGGTCCTGAATAGATCTTAAAGTTCCGAAGTGGAAGCGTCTGACACATTGCCCAACCATACAAATTGTTTGCATCTAGATACATGATGTAATTAGAAGGTTTCATAGGATCAAAGTCGTCCAAGTATTTGTTGTTGGCTTTGCAGTAATTGTGTGAAGCCATACTGATTCCTCCACGTAGTCCATTTTCAATCATCTGAAGTGTAGGTAGATCTGATAGCAAGTCAATCTTTACTCCTGTAAATCTAAGAAATGCATCCCAGCTCATGCCTGGTGCAGATATGTAATGTGAAGGATCTAGATTGTAGTGCTTCATACATGTTCTTCTGTAATTCTCAAATATATCTGCAAGTAAACAAACATCAGCCAACAAATATTGATCATGATAATCACCCATTGTATTACATCCTAATTTATTCCATGCAGTCTTAGCGTGTTCATAGTCTTCGTCACTTATACCTTTACCCTTCAGCCGTGAGAAGTAAGCATCCTTTGGTGGTAACTCATCTTCATCAAACCTCTCCCACGAATCCATGTATTCATATGGATAGACTCCCTTTCTAACTAAGTCACTGTCAAAGTACTTACATGTGATTGGGAAAGCAGTTAGTGATGAAGATAAAGACTCAAGTGTTCCCATCAGATGTTGAGCAGAATCGTAGAAGTATAAACTATTCAGAGTAAAGGCCATGTACTTTTCTGAAGACTGCGCAATGCATCTTGCTTTGTATTCATCAGTTACTGCCTGCATGATCAGATGTGAATCATAACCGCGCAAGTTATGGAAGAAGATTGGAAGCTTCCAAGTCTTAGGATCAAACTTTAATTGTAGATTACATTTGCTGTGTGCTGCTCCTCGGAACTGCCCACTTACATGATCATGATCTCTTACTATTGGATTGTCTGTGTTTGGTGTTAGACTTTGTTTGCATATCCAACACTGTGTGGTAGAGTTAAACTGTTCTTGGTCTTCAGGTTTCATAACAATGTCTGAAAGATTCAGTTGTTTGGAGCAGTCATTTCGCACTTGGTTCATTTGCTGTAAGAAGTTCTTTGCTGCATTAGGTCCTCTGTACAATTGCGGTTTAGAATGTTTACCATCTGAACTAACAACAATAAATGCATATGAACAGACTTGATGATTACTTAGAGTTACTGTTTTAGGTAGGTCTTTTGGTAAAGGTCCTTCATATGGCACAATGATAGATTCAAAGTCAGCATAAACAACATAAGGACTTTTCTGTAGTTTGCATACATTCTTAAAATACACTTTGCTGTCTGGCGGCGGTGTTGTTAACTTCACAACCGCATCATCAACGCTCTTACAATGTTGCTTGTGTATAAGTGCTGCATGAATTGATGGAATACGCAAGAGACATCGCCTACAAAAGTCTTGTTTACTATTGTGATTGCTTGTGCTCGCCATCAGTCTACTCATTGTACGAATCAAAGTGTAATGATATTTTACACCATCAGTCATTAGTAACATGTCAACATGGTTAGTATCACAATCACCAATCGTTGGTGAGTTCTTTGATATTCTGACTGGTTTCAGTTCATCTTCCTCATCCCACGTGTAAACATTTACGGTGATGGGTTTGTTTTGCTGTTCAAATTTGTCAATGCTTGTAATGCTGACAGGAAATTCAATACCAGTAAAGTTTAGTTTATTTCTGTATGCATGATAGTTAGACACTCTTTCTGCATTTTTCTTTACACTGTACAGTCTTGCCAGAACACACCACATAAAACATTTGTCATCATCATTCTTTATGTTCAGCACAGCACGTTTTTTGACAAGAGCAGGAGGTAAAGGTATGTAACTTCTACCTCTGATGGGGGCAAATTTACTTAGCTTCAATTCTATTTTTAGAATTTCACCTTCTGACCATCCGGATCCTTTCATCTTTGCATCCTCTGCAGCTTGCTCAAACCGTTTCATCATTTCATCTGCCCAGTTTCCATTCAATTCTGCCATAGAATTAAGTGCTAGTTGTCTGGTTGAAACATGAACTTCTAGCACCTCATCACTGATTGTTTTGTATTTTATTAAACTGACTATCTGCACTTTTACTGGAGGTTCAATCAACAAATTGTTTGGAATTTGTTCAATGGCGTCTTGCACACTGGACTGCACATTTTGAGGATCCGTTACTTGTAATTCAACGGTGTCAAATACTGTCGATAAAGATTCTAATACAGAGTCTTCCATCGCTGTGAGTTTGATTTTATAACTCAAAATAAAAATATAAATTAAAAAAATGAAGTTGCTTAGAATTCTTTCTCAGAGCTTCCATTTTTGTTAACACTATAAAATCTGAAATAAAAAATCATTTAACATTTGTACCACGTGGAACTAATTGTAATTCCTCTTTTACAAAGGCTCTTTGCGGTGCTGGTTCTCTCAAGTAATATATAGGTGGTTTTGTCTCTACTACTCTCTTGATTTCATGAATGTTAATACTCCAGATTGGATCCGTTGCACGCTTCCTGCTGTCACCCTCAGCTTCACCGGGTGCATATAAATATCTGACTTTCTGATTGAAAGGTAGTAATGCCACTGGTGTTGTTGACTTTGGAGCAACAGGTATTGTTTTCTGTTTGATTGCATCAACTGGTCTTAACCCTGTAGCTTTAAATACCTCCAGATTCATTGCTCTAAGTACTGATGGTAATCTTTTGACCCATTCAGTGTTACGCAATTTACTTTCTGTGTCCAAAAATTCCTGATGGTACTGATATGAAAACAGTTTTTCTGCCAACTGTTTGTTAAAGCTCTCAACAATAGCCTGTGACCTGTGGTTTCCTGGAATACCTCTCTTCACTGTAACATGATGTTTTAACAGAAGCTGGTTGACAGCTCCTTTAAACTCCTTACCATCATCGCACTGAATCATTCTGGGATACTTTAGTGGTCCACGTCTGTAAATTTCTTGCAGGGCAACAGCTGTAGCTATAGCACTTTTCTCTGTCAACGGTTCAGCATCTTTGTATCTTGTTGCAACATCAACTACAGTCAGTGCATACTTATATTTCTTCCTTCTGACTGTGTCATGCGGTAAATACAGCAGGTCTATTTGATGAGTGTCATTCGGTTTAATGTTAACAAAGTGTGGTCGTGTAATTTTTCTTGGTGCAGGTAAATAGATCTGCCAAACTGCCTGCTTTGACAACCATTTCTTTGCTATATCTTGAGAAACACCTGCTGCGTCACTGAGCTTGTCAATAGCAGTTCTTCCTTTCCAGTATCCTTTTGGGGAATAATATATTTTAGATAACAAAGCATCACTCATGGTTTTTTAAATGACAGAATATTAAGATTTGACAGCACGCGCAATAAAGTAAACAACAGCCATACCAATAACAATGAAAACAATCTCGCCCACCTTCTGCTCTTCTGAAGGCTGATAAAAGTCACCCAGTTTTGGAGGAGCACTTGTCTTCATTTTCTTTCCAGTTACAAGATAGTATTCTTGAATGGCTGCATCAACATTGGCAAAGGTTTTGTTTGCATGTCCTTGCTGCCTGAGTTTATCATTCATAAAGTCTAACTGCGCAATTCGTTTCTTCTCGTATTCATCCTGTGCTTTCGCCAGTTGTTCCATGGCTTTGTTGTGCCTTTCCCTCTCTTCACCATTTTGCAGTTTAGAAAACAAATAGTTGCTGCCAGAAAATGCAAGCGCATTTACAATCGCACCTCCCACCATCATAACCAAGCTAGCCATTTTATTGTCTTACATGTTTATATTTTCTGGAATAATTCCTTGCTTCACCAAAAAGTCTTTTGTTGCAAAGGAAGCTGTCACAACACCAATTAGTTTAGCACCGTCTTCGAAGTCTAACTTTCCCAAGTCGGCTGGTTTCATTCTGATGAGACTTTTACCCAGCATTGTGTAACCTACACTCAAGCCTCCAATCACTGCAGCGTGATAAACTAGATTAACTATTGTCTTTTCAGAACTCATTTTTATGTTATCAAAATTAAAATATTAAAATTATTCCATATGAAATGAATCCACTGCAGGTACTACTGTGGGCTTTTTTATTGTTTGTGCTGCTTTGTTTGTTGGTTTTGGTGTTTCTGATTTTGGTGTTTCTGATTTTGGTCTTTCTGACACTTTATATTTGCCTTGCCAAAGTTTGTAAAGCAAGTATCCACCTCCTCCAACAACAGCTGCTACAGCTACTTTTCTGTATGATAGAAATGAAGATTTTAATTCTTGATCAGTTTGTGTGACCTTAGTCACTTCAGGAATGTTTGGTGTCTGCTCAACTTCAGACATAATGTTCTGCTTTGCCTTTTGATTTAACTTTTTTTGTCTGTTCCATTCGGCTAGTTTTTTTCCTGCTTCTACTCTACCAGGTTTCTTTGTCACTGTGTTCACTTCTGGTATTTTCGTCTGCTCCACTGTCTGCTTCAACTGATCTGTCATCTTTTTTATTCTGAAAATTAATGTGTTTGAAAGTAATTAATCCAGCAACAAATGGTACTAATAAAGAACCAAATCGATAATACAGGCCACAGGCAAGAGATTCGAGGGACTTGGAAACAACAGGGTCATGAGTTAGATCATGTGTTAAGTCTTCCTCCGAGTCGAGAGGTGTAAAATGTCCAAAAATCTTTGTGTACAAACCTATAACAGTCTGTCCAATACTTCTAACCATCTTAGAACCAAGCACTGATTCATACCGTCCATGATACTTTTCTATATCTTCCGAGGAAAGATGTTGTACTTCTTCCACAGTTAACTGCTGCCCAAGGTAGTGTTTTGTTTTTCCACAAACAGCAAGTGAATACAATCTTTCTTTTTTATCAGGTATAGTCCTACTGTCACAGATTTCAATATCTGTAGCAGTCTGCATCAGCAATTCATCACAGTTCATTTTATTTTGATGCAGAATAAAATTAAAATCTAGAAATTAAACTTGAGTAAGAACTTAGGTAGGAACTTAACAAGAACTTAGGTAGGAACTTGAGTAAGAACTTAGGTAGGAACTTAACAAGAACTTGAGTAAGAACTTGACAAGAACTTAACAAGAACTTGAGTAAGAACTTGACAAGAACTTGTGTAAGAACTTGACAAGAACTTGAGTAAGAACTTGGTAAGAACTTGAGTAAGAACTTGAGTAAGAACTTGGTAAGAACTTGACAAGAACTTGACAAGAACTTAGCAAGGATTTCTACAAACATACATACTGAACTGGTTGATCAGTTTTTAAAACCAGTTTCGAGTGCTTAGAAGATTTCAGATTATTCTTTATTCTTTCTCTCTCCTGTTTGTTTTCAATGACATCATTTTCTCGAAGACACTCTTCAAAACTGTCACGGTCCTTTGAATAGAACAATGTTATTGTTTTGAGTTGCTCTCTAAAGTCTTTCAGAACTGCATTGTATTTTTGTGTTAATATCCAAACTGATATTAATGCATGTCGTCCACTGAATGCAAGCTTTGCTAGTGCACTTTTCTTTCTAACAATGTCACGTTCTGCTGCACAGTCATCAATAATAAACAGTGTTGGCGTGTTCTGAAAAAGATCGAAATAATGCTCCAAGCAAACATTTAGACGATCAGAAGGATTTACAATAAATATATTTTGATCAGACCATATGAATTTTCTCTCCTTGTATGTTCTGTTATGCTTTATGGTTGGACAGAATATGACTATGTGTTCAAAGTGATTTATGTAAACAGTCTGTAATAAATCCAAAACATATCTTGTTTTGCCGCAACCTGTTGCCCCACAAATCAAAGAACAGTGTGGATCTTTTGGAAGAAAATCTAGATACTTCATTTTAACACGTTCAATAAACAATATCCTGTAATCTGCTTTCAGAGATGTTTAACTGCGCATCTGACACAACAAACACGTAGATCTTAACTGATTTACTACTACTCCCTACTTCCTTTTCAATTTGTATTGTGATTCCTTCTGATCCGTTTTCAATCGCCTTCCACTTCCATGCAGTTTGTTGTCGTCAGTTGTTCTGAGATCCAGCCATAACGCATATTTATTTGTCAAGAAATCTTCTACGCCAACACCGTGTAAATGTAGATCTTTAGCCACAAGATCAGATGTTGGGTCTTTCAATCTTCCTCCAGTAAAGTACTTTCTTGCTTCATCATAGTGTTGGTATGGCAGCATGCCAGATGCAAATATTTGGTTTGGCTGCCCTTCAATTGTGCAATATACTCTATTGATTAGTGGATTGTAAAACTTTTCTATTTGCCTTTCATATGAATCTTTTGGTTCCTCAAACAACATAAGTATTCCCTTCATTGACCTAGCTGGTGTATTCAAGTTAATGTTCCAGATTGGATCAGCCTGGCTTTTTGAAAGTGTACTGTGATTCAACACTCTTTCATAATAGATAGGCAGCTTAGAACTGTACTGATTTTCTATAAGTCTAGCCAGTTCAGGATGGTTTACAACATCAAACTCTAAAGAAATTCCAGACACCTTATACTTTGCTTCCGGGTCTTGTGAAAGCATAACACGATCATAACTATTGAAAGTCAGGTCGTATGACAGCCTGTCACGCAATGCTCCTTGATAGAAGGGAGGATGTGAATTTATGAGTTCAAAGTCAAGTGGAATACAAAATTTGTTCCAAAAGCAACATTGACAGCGTTATCTTTTTTGTTGTCAGCTTTATCTCCTGCTCCTATTCTAACTTTTATCCCATTGTCTGACTGAATCCCTTGAAACACTCTGTTTTTCTTTCATTGTCAGTCAACCAATTATCTGCCATAAACTAAAAATACATCTGCATTATTCAATGACATCACTTCCCGCCCTCCAGTTTGACAGTAATCTTCCTCACAATTGCTCTCTCCTACATTATAAGCCAAAGTCCTATTTTATCTGAGCCAGATTCTAATTCTAATTTGAATGATAGTCTTACAGTGCCTGGTACAATAACATCGTTCTTACCTAGATTAGGAAACCTAACAGTAAGTATTTCATTCTGATCAATAGTAGAAGGATTATTTGTAACTATAACTGTTTGCCTTATTCCTTTTACCCCGAGAGGTTCTTTCAGCCTTCTGTAAGGATCAAGAACAGAACCGAACGATTGTGCCATCTTTTTTATTTTCAAAATAAAAAATAAGTTACAAATGGCAGAAGGTGGATTTGAAGATTTATTTGAGCCAGCGGACGACATGAGCGAAGCAATCCCTTTGGTTCCCTACCATCATTCACTGCATTATGAGGTGGCACGACATGAACTTCTGGAAGGTAAAGTTAGAGATTTCTACAAAAGTTTAGGAGAAGAACCTGATGTTTTAGATCCAAAC
>NC_090255.1:2236486-2293986 GCF_037325665.1 Littorina saxatilis
CGCTGCGGAAGTTGGTCATTTTTTGCAATATCGGCAATAACAAAGACGCATGGATCCGGTTTCTTCCACGTGTATAAAGTACACGTGTACCTCACCAGGTTTGTTTCTGTGACTAGTCGACAGACGATGCCATTTGCTTTGTATGTGTGTGTGTTCTTTGTTGCTTACTGAACATGACATACATTACGTGTAAAATCCAGTTCTTTAACAGGCAACAAACCTTGTAAACTTCGAGAAGCTGCAATCTGAAGCGACCTATCTCTGATTCTAGCAGACGATCTTTCCTATGTTTAACACAAAATCAGCAAACTCTCCTGTCACATAGAACGTCCGTTGTATAGTGCAATGTTGAAATGAAGTTACCGGTCTTAAACATTTAGTCGTTTCTTCTGAGACAATCCTTGTTCTCTTGACTTATCATCTACAGATTTACCGCAGTCTTCATCACACAAATCCCCAACAGAAGTCAGACTTTCAAACATAGAATTACTTAAGCAAGCATGATACGTCATGACGTCTTATGATTCCTAGCATATTGACGTAACTAGATGAATACCCGCTTCGTCGGGTAGCAAGTAGAGCCGAATACCCGGCTTGAGTGGCGCACCGTACGCCGGCTTCGCCGGGTCCGAACAGAGAAAGGGGGAATGTACGTTCTGGCTCACCGATTCCGACAGACCCTAAATATTAACGCAAAATAGGCTTCTGGACTAAACTTTTACTAAAATGAAACATGCGACAAAATCAGAAAAATACTGCATAAATCCATACAAAAAAAAATACAGTAAAGTAAGGTTGTTTTGAACCAATTCCGGGTCTGTCGGAATCAGTAACCCAGAACCTGGTTAAGCCACTTTATTTTTAGACGCTCTCCAAACAGCCAGCGTGTGTTTGCCAGGCCTGCAACCTGGTTAAGCCACTTTATTTTTAGACGCTCTCCAAAGAGCCAGCGTGTGTTTGTCATTTTTCCTGGTGCTGTGGTGGTGTGAAGACGTGTTTTCTGTGAGAAAAGTGTTTTGCCTGTCTCAAGAATCTATAGGGTTAGCTCAGGACATCAAGAATTGTTAGATTATTCTAGGCGGCCAACAACTTTAATTCTACCTGACATGGAACAAGCTTGTAATGTCCCACTACCAGCGCCAACACCATCAGAATTTTGGACAGAAGAAGAACAGCATGTACTAGAAGAGAATAGAAAATATTTTGAGCAGATGGCCTTAATAGCAGTTAAGGCTAAAACAGAAGGATTAATGAGACTGCCCAAAAAACCAAAAAGGAAGATAGAAGATTTGTTCAAAGAAAAAGACGGAAAGAAAAAGAGAGTAGAACCAACAACGCAAGTGATTTACATCACTATCTCGTTTCAAACCAAGCAGATGTTAGCCATGCTATATCCACAGAAGCTTTCACAAATGCTTATTTTGCTCAAGCAGAAAATGAAAAAGATATTGTGGAAAGACTGCAAAAAGGGATAAGAAATCTCAAAAGACAGGACGCACAACAAATCTTAATTTACATTCAGTTTGGACAGTTTTTGATTATGTGCAAACAATGGCAGGAGAAGCAAAGAAAAGAAGGGAGAATGAAAGAAACGTGGGCTGACTGGTTGAAAGCAAAAACTGGCTATTCCGATGTTCATGCGCGTAGACTACGCGCCGTTGCTAGATCGCTTTATGCATTTCCGCGATTTACCACTGTTGGTTTGCCAATCAGTTTTATCATGGGCAAACTTAAACAAATCGAAGAGATGCTCCAGATCGAAGAGTACAGAGAGTACTGGTCAGAAACGCCGCATATTCCTGTCACATCAGAGCTCCAACAGTCCCAGTCTTAGACTTACAGTGCTTGTTTGTGCGCAACAACAGAAGTATCACACTGCGCCTGCACTGTTAGACAAGTGTTTAAATATAGTAACGATCATGCATGTACGGTTTCAAAAATAGTAATGACGTGATTCTAAATATAGTAACGATCATGCATGTACGGTTTCAAAAATAGTAATGACGTGATTCTAAATATAGTAACGATCATGCATGTACGGTTTCAAAAATAGTAATGACGTGATTCTAAATATAGTAACGATCATGCATGTACGGTTTCAAAAATAGTAATGACGTGATTCTAAATATAGTAACGATCATGCATGTACGGTTTGCTGCGCCTGCCCTGCTTTGGCTGTCTTCTTAATCATCCTGCTTCAACACCCTGCTTCAGCTGTGTTATTGTTTTTGCTTCACTCTGTTTCAACGCTTTGCTTCACTACGCTTCACTACGCTTCACTTCGCTTCAAAGGCTGCCTTCGGGCGGCCGCCGAGTGTTAACTTATTCAATTGACTTGTTTATTTTATTCAAGCTTTTGATAAGTGTACTTGGTGGCTGCTTTGAAACTCAACAAAGCCTAGTACTCCCCTTTCACAAACACTTCCCAACGCAAGCAACTTCCTCTCCCCCGCTGCAGTCAAAACAAAGCTGTCATAGCGGGTTTTCCCGATTGACAAAAATTCTTATTACACACTCAGACTATTTGGAGTCGCGTTATTCTCCAGTGCCCAATTGCATAAGAATATTCTGGTGATGAATAAACGCGCTTTGTGTCATTAGCATCTAAAGATTTCTTGTTTACAATAGTTGTGTTGATCTGATGAAGCGCGGAACTGATCTTAGGGTTGTCATGGTAAAACACTCGCTTCTGAAACAGTGCTTCCTTGTAGTTATCATGCGATATGCTCGACTTTACAACCTGTTTGCTTACACCCTTTGCTTTTTTAACCACCCCTTTCTCACTTGCAACACTGTACATCTTTGCACGCAATCCAACATACTCCTTAATTATCTTCCCATTCATTTCATCTTTCATCTTTCCAATAACCTTCTTGTTAACATTTGAGTGCAATGGTGATTCTTTAGGGTAGTCGCAAGTGTCATAAAAAGAATCTTTTCCTTTTACTGCAGGACTTTCAGCTTCTAGATCTTTGTAAATGTCATCCGCTGGAATGTCAAGTAAGAATGAATCTGTGTCTGTGTAAAGTACTCTCGATTTGGGATATCTTGGTTTCAAATAATCATACAAAAACTCAAGCATCAACAGTTTTGACAACTCTAGCACAGTAAAGCCTATGAATACTGGTTTGTCAAGCTTGACTACAAGTTTTTTTCATTAAGATACCATACAGCTGTTCATGAAAGTATTTAAAGTCTTGATACTGTGGTTTGGATGTCAGCTTGATGGCCTCATTTTCTCTTGTAACAAGTCTAACATCCTTTCTCTTGTGTGGGTTTTCCATTGTCTTACCAAAGCAACTGTTGTTCATCAGTTTAAAAAAGTCTTTCTCTGATGCATCAGCGGCTTTGGTTCTCAGTTCTGTGTTTTTCATGATGTAAGGTTTCATAAACTGTTCTTGATCAAATAAAATTATACGATGAACAGCCTTCAAAATTAATCCATGTCTAATGTAAAACTGTAACAGTCTGTAGTGACACACATACTTCTTTTTGTGAAACAGATTGGGCACCAGCTTTGGAGGTTCTCTTGGGTTTACTTTTAACCTCTCAGCCGCTAAAGGATAATCATTATGTAGATCATGAAGTGATAGTGGATAGTCTAAGTCAACTTCTAGTATCCATCCCTTTCGACTGTCTGGGCCTGCTTTTAATATTGTCAGCACAACACATTGTGAAAATGGTCCTGAATAGATCTTAAAGTTCCGAAGTGGAAGCGTCTGACACATTGCCCAACCATACAAATTGTTTGCATCTAGATACATGATGTAATTAGAAGGTTTCATAGGATCAAAGTCGTCCAAGTATTTGTTGTTGGCTTTGCAGTAATTGTGTGAAGCCATACTGATTCCTCCACGTAGTCCATTTTCAATCATCTGAAGTGTAGGTAGATCTGATAGCAAGTCAATCTTTACTCCTGTAAATCTAAGAAATGCATCCCAGCTCATGCCTGGTGCAGATATGTAATGTGAAGGATCTAGATTGTAGTGCTTCATACATGTTCTTCTGTAATTCTCAAATATATCTGCAAGTAAACAAACATCAGCCAACAAATATTGATCATGATAATCACCCATTGTATTACATCCTAATTTATTCCATGCAGTCTTAGCGTGTTCATAGTCTTCGTCACTTATACCTTTACCCTTCAGCCGTGAGAAGTAAGCATCCTTTGGTGGTAACTCATCTTCATCAAACCTCTCCCACGAATCCATGTATTCATATGGATAGACTCCCTTTCTAACTAAGTCACTGTCAAAGTACTTACATGTGATTGGGAAAGCAGTTAGTGATGAAGATAAAGACTCAAGTGTTCCCATCAGATGTTGAGCAGAATCGTAGAAGTATAAACTATTCAGAGTAAAGGCCATGTACTTTTCTGAAGACTGCGCAATGCATCTTGCTTTGTATTCATCAGTTACTGCCTGCATGATCAGATGTGAATCATAACCGCGCAAGTTATGGAAGAAGATTGGAAGCTTCCAAGTCTTAGGATCAAACTTTAATTGTAGATTACATTTGCTGTGTGCTGCTCCTCGGAACTGCCCACTTACATGATCATGATCTCTTACTATTGGATTGTCTGTGTTTGGTGTTAGACTTTGTTTGCATATCCAACACTGTGTGGTAGAGTTAAACTGTTCTTGGTCTTCAGGTTTCATAACAATGTCTGAAAGATTCAGTTGTTTGGAGCAGTCATTTCGCACTTGGTTCATTTGCTGTAAGAAGTTCTTTGCTGCATTAGGTCCTCTGTACAATTGCGGTTTAGAATGTTTACCATCTGAACTAACAACAATAAATGCATATGAACAGACTTGATGATTACTTAGAGTTACTGTTTTAGGTAGGTCTTTTGGTAAAGGTCCTTCATATGGCACAATGATAGATTCAAAGTCAGCATAAACAACATAAGGACTTTTCTGTAGTTTGCATACATTCTTAAAATACACTTTGCTGTCTGGCGGCGGTGTTGTTAACTTCACAACCGCATCATCAACGCTCTTACAATGTTGCTTGTGTATAAGTGCTGCATGAATTGATGGAATACGCAAGAGACATCGCCTACAAAAGTCTTGTTTACTATTGTGATTGCTTGTGCTCGCCATCAGTCTACTCATTGTACGAATCAAAGTGTAATGATATTTTACACCATCAGTCATTAGTAACATGTCAACATGGTTAGTATCACAATCACCAATCGTTGGTGAGTTCTTTGATATTCTGACTGGTTTCAGTTCATCTTCCTCATCCCACGTGTAAACATTTACGGTGATGGGTTTGTTTTGCTGTTCAAATTTGTCAATGCTTGTAATGCTGACAGGAAATTCAATACCAGTAAAGTTTAGTTTATTTCTGTATGCATGATAGTTAGACACTCTTTCTGCATTTTTCTTTACACTGTACAGTCTTGCCAGAACACACCACATAAAACATTTGTCATCATCATTCTTTATGTTCAGCACAGCACGTTTTTTGACAAGAGCAGGAGGTAAAGGTATGTAACTTCTACCTCTGATGGGGGCAAATTTACTTAGCTTCAATTCTATTTTTAGAATTTCACCTTCTGACCATCCGGATCCTTTCATCTTTGCATCCTCTGCAGCTTGCTCAAACCGTTTCATCATTTCATCTGCCCAGTTTCCATTCAATTCTGCCATAGAATTAAGTGCTAGTTGTCTGGTTGAAACATGAACTTCTAGCACCTCATCACTGATTGTTTTGTATTTTATTAAACTGACTATCTGCACTTTTACTGGAGGTTCAATCAACAAATTGTTTGGAATTTGTTCAATGGCGTCTTGCACACTGGACTGCACATTTTGAGGATCCGTTACTTGTAATTCAACGGTGTCAAATACTGTCGATAAAGATTCTAATACAGAGTCTTCCATCGCTGTGAGTTTGATTTTATAACTCAAAATAAAAATATAAATTAAAAAAATGAAGTTGCTTAGAATTCTTTCTCAGAGCTTCCATTTTTGTTAACACTATAAAATCTGAAATAAAAAATCATTTAACATTTGTACCACGTGGAACTAATTGTAATTCCTCTTTTACAAAGGCTCTTTGCGGTGCTGGTTCTCTCAAGTAATATATAGGTGGTTTTGTCTCTACTACTCTCTTGATTTCATGAATGTTAATACTCCAGATTGGATCCGTTGCACGCTTCCTGCTGTCACCCTCAGCTTCACCGGGTGCATATAAATATCTGACTTTCTGATTGAAAGGTAGTAATGCCACTGGTGTTGTTGACTTTGGAGCAACAGGTATTGTTTTCTGTTTGATTGCATCAACTGGTCTTAACCCTGTAGCTTTAAATACCTCCAGATTCATTGCTCTAAGTACTGATGGTAATCTTTTGACCCATTCAGTGTTACGCAATTTACTTTCTGTGTCCAAAAATTCCTGATGGTACTGATATGAAAACAGTTTTTCTGCCAACTGTTTGTTAAAGCTCTCAACAATAGCCTGTGACCTGTGGTTTCCTGGAATACCTCTCTTCACTGTAACATGATGTTTTAACAGAAGCTGGTTGACAGCTCCTTTAAACTCCTTACCATCATCGCACTGAATCATTCTGGGATACTTTAGTGGTCCACGTCTGTAAATTTCTTGCAGGGCAACAGCTGTAGCTATAGCACTTTTCTCTGTCAACGGTTCAGCATCTTTGTATCTTGTTGCAACATCAACTACAGTCAGTGCATACTTATATTTCTTCCTTCTGACTGTGTCATGCGGTAAATACAGCAGGTCTATTTGATGAGTGTCATTCGGTTTAATGTTAACAAAGTGTGGTCGTGTAATTTTTCTTGGTGCAGGTAAATAGATCTGCCAAACTGCCTGCTTTGACAACCATTTCTTTGCTATATCTTGAGAAACACCTGCTGCGTCACTGAGCTTGTCAATAGCAGTTCTTCCTTTCCAGTATCCTTTTGGGGAATAATATATTTTAGATAACAAAGCATCACTCATGGTTTTTTAAATGACAGAATATTAAGATTTGACAGCACGCGCAATAAAGTAAACAACAGCCATACCAATAACAATGAAAACAATCTCGCCCACCTTCTGCTCTTCTGAAGGCTGATAAAAGTCACCCAGTTTTGGAGGAGCACTTGTCTTCATTTTCTTTCCAGTTACAAGATAGTATTCTTGAATGGCTGCATCAACATTGGCAAAGGTTTTGTTTGCATGTCCTTGCTGCCTGAGTTTATCATTCATAAAGTCTAACTGCGCAATTCGTTTCTTCTCGTATTCATCCTGTGCTTTCGCCAGTTGTTCCATGGCTTTGTTGTGCCTTTCCCTCTCTTCACCATTTTGCAGTTTAGAAAACAAATAGTTGCTGCCAGAAAATGCAAGCGCATTTACAATCGCACCTCCCACCATCATAACCAAGCTAGCCATTTTATTGTCTTACATGTTTATATTTTCTGGAATAATTCCTTGCTTCACCAAAAAGTCTTTTGTTGCAAAGGAAGCTGTCACAACACCAATTAGTTTAGCACCGTCTTCGAAGTCTAACTTTCCCAAGTCGGCTGGTTTCATTCTGATGAGACTTTTACCCAGCATTGTGTAACCTACACTCAAGCCTCCAATCACTGCAGCGTGATAAACTAGATTAACTATTGTCTTTTCAGAACTCATTTTTATGTTATCAAAATTAAAATATTAAAATTATTCCATATGAAATGAATCCACTGCAGGTACTACTGTGGGCTTTTTTATTGTTTGTGCTGCTTTGTTTGTTGGTTTTGGTGTTTCTGATTTTGGTGTTTCTGATTTTGGTCTTTCTGACACTTTATATTTGCCTTGCCAAAGTTTGTAAAGCAAGTATCCACCTCCTCCAACAACAGCTGCTACAGCTACTTTTCTGTATGATAGAAATGAAGATTTTAATTCTTGATCAGTTTGTGTGACCTTAGTCACTTCAGGAATGTTTGGTGTCTGCTCAACTTCAGACATAATGTTCTGCTTTGCCTTTTGATTTAACTTTTTTTGTCTGTTCCATTCGGCTAGTTTTTTTCCTGCTTCTACTCTACCAGGTTTCTTTGTCACTGTGTTCACTTCTGGTATTTTCGTCTGCTCCACTGTCTGCTTCAACTGATCTGTCATCTTTTTTATTCTGAAAATTAATGTGTTTGAAAGTAATTAATCCAGCAACAAATGGTACTAATAAAGAACCAAATCGATAATACAGGCCACAGGCAAGAGATTCGAGGGACTTGGAAACAACAGGGTCATGAGTTAGATCATGTGTTAAGTCTTCCTCCGAGTCGAGAGGTGTAAAATGTCCAAAAATCTTTGTGTACAAACCTATAACAGTCTGTCCAATACTTCTAACCATCTTAGAACCAAGCACTGATTCATACCGTCCATGATACTTTTCTATATCTTCCGAGGAAAGATGTTGTACTTCTTCCACAGTTAACTGCTGCCCAAGGTAGTGTTTTGTTTTTCCACAAACAGCAAGTGAATACAATCTTTCTTTTTTATCAGGTATAGTCCTACTGTCACAGATTTCAATATCTGTAGCAGTCTGCATCAGCAATTCATCACAGTTCATTTTATTTTGATGCAGAATAAAATTAAAATCTAGAAATTAAACTTGAGTAAGAACTTAGGTAGGAACTTAACAAGAACTTAGGTAGGAACTTGAGTAAGAACTTAGGTAGGAACTTAACAAGAACTTGACAAGAACTTGACAAGAACTTAACAAGAACTTGAGTAAGAACTTGACAAGAACTTGACAAGAACTTGTGTAAGAACTTGACAAGAACTTGAGTAAGAACTTGGTAAGAACTTGAGTAAAAACTTGAGTAAGAACTTGAGTAAGAACTTGACAAGAACTTAGTAAAAACTTGAGTAAGAACTTAGCAAGGATTTCTACAAACATACATACTGAACGGGTTGATCAGTTTTTAAAACCAGTTTCGAGTGCTTAGAAGATTTCAGATTATTCTTTATTCTTTCTCTCTCCTGTTTGTTTTCAATGACATCATTTTCTCGAAGGCACTCTTCAAAACTGTCACGGTCCTTTGAATAGAACAATGTTATTGTTTTGAGTTGCTCTCTAAAGTCTTTCAGAACTGCATTGTATTTTTGTGTTAATATCCAAACTGATATTAATGCATGCCGTCCACTGAATGCAAGCTTTGCTAGTGCACTTTTCTTTCTAACAATGTCACGTTCTGCTGCACAGTCATCAATAATAAACAGTGTTGGCGTGTTCTGAAAAAGATCGAAATAATGCTCCAAGCAAACATTTAGACGATCAGAAGGATTTACAATAAATATATTTTGATCAGACCATATGAATTTTCTCTCCTTGTATGTTCTGTTATGCTTTATGGTTGGACAGAATATGACTATGTGTTCAAAGTGATTTATGTAAACAGTCTGTAATAAATCCAAAACATATCTTGTTTTGCCGCAACCTGTTGCCCCACAAATCAAAGAACAGTGTGGATCTTTTGGAAGAAAATCTAGATACTTCATTTTAACACGTTCAATAAACAATATCCTGTAATCTGCTTTCAGAGATGTTTAACTGCGCATCTGACACAACAAACACGTAGATCTTAACTGATTTACTACTACTCCCTACTTCCTTTTCAATTTGTATTGTGATTCCTTCTGATCCGTTTTCAATTCGCCTTCCACTTCCATGCAGTTTGTTGTCGTCAGTTGTTCTGAGATCCAGCCATAACGCATATTTATTTGTCAAGAAATCTTCTACGCCAACACCGTGTAAATGTAGATCTTTAGCCACAAGATCAGATGTTGGGTCTTTCAATCTTCCTCCAGTAAAGTACTTTCTTGCTTCATCATAGTGTTGGTATGGCAGCATGCCAGATGCAAATATTTGGTTTGGCTGCCCTTCAATTGTGCAATATACTCTATTGATTAGTGGATTGTAAAACTTTTCTATTTGCCTTTCATATGAATCTTTTGGTTCCTCAAACAACATAAGTATTCCCTTCATTGACCTAGCTGGTGTATTCAAGTTAATGTTCCAGATTGGATCAGCCTGGCTTTTTGAAAGTGTACTGTGATTCAACACTCTTTCATAATAGATAGGCAGCTTAGAACTGTACTGATTTTCTATAAGTCTAGCCAGTTCAGGATGGTTTACAACATCAAACTCTAAAGAAATTCCAGACACCTTATACTTTGCTTCCGGGTCTTGTGAAAGCATAACACGATCATAACTATTGAAAGTCAGGTCGTATGACAGCCTGTCACGCAATGCTCCTTGATAGAAGGGAGGATGTGAATTTATGAGTTCAAAGTCAAGTGGAATACAAAATTTGTTTCCAAAAGCAACATTGACAGCGTTATCTTTTTTGTTATTGTCAGCTTTATCTCCTGCTCCTATTCTAACTTTTATCCCATTGTCTGACTGAATCCCTTGAAACACTCTGTTTTTCTTTTCATTGTCGGTCAACCAATTATCTGCGTAAACTAAAAATACATCTGCATTATTCAATGACATCACTTCCCGCCCTTCCAGTTTGACAGTAATCTTCCTCACAATTGCTCTTCCTACATTATAAGCCAAAGTCCTATTTTCATCTGAGCCAGATTCTAATTCTAATTTGAATGATAGTCTTACAGTGCCCGGTACAATAACATCGTTCTTACCTAGATTAGGAAACCTAACAGTAAGTATTTCATTCTGATCAATAGTAGAAGGATTATTTGTAACTATAACTGTTTGCCTTATTCCTTTTACCCCGAGAGGTTCTTTCAGCCTTCTGTAAGGATCAAGAACAGAACCGAACGATTGTGCCATCTTTTTTTATTTTCAAAATAAAAAATAAGTTACAAATGGCAGAAGGTGGATTTGAAGATTTATTTGAGCCAGCGGACGACATGAGCGAAGCAATCCCTTTGGTTCCCTACCATCATTCACTGCATTATGAGGTGGCACGACATGAACTTCTGGAAGGTAAAGTTAGAGATTTCTACAAAAGTTTAGGAGAAGAACCTGATGTTTTAGATCCAAACCAGTTCAAAATGGAAGCAAATCATTTATATACAACTAGCGATAAAGGAGAAAAAGTCCAACTTACATATAAATCTAATCCTGCTAAGTTTCTATCAAAAGTTTCACTAAAACAAAAACTTACTGCTAATCGACTTAGGCAATTAGATATTGTGCCTAGCACACGGTCATCACCTTCCCATGTTGTTTCCTTACTTCAACAAGCAGAACTAGGACTACCAACTGCTACTCAAATAGAATCTGTTCCATTGCAAGATCTTAATAAACTTGCAGATGAGGCTGATCAACTTATACAAGAGATAGAGACTTCTTTTTCTGAGGAAACTTCACTGAAGACTCCACATGAACTATTACCTATGAGAGAAATAGAAGCCCTTAATCAATCACTACAAACCATCAGAGGTGAAATAGCAAATAATCTGTCAAAACTAGGTCAGCTGGATGAAGATATAAACAAAGAGAAACAAAAACTTGCTGATGCTGATGATTTGAACCTAGAACAAGAAGTAAAAAACAGAATTTCTAAGCGTTTAAAAGATTTGCAGGAGGAGAAAGCCATAAGGTTAGAAGTTCTAAGTAACAATAGAGAACAACTGAGAACACAGGTCAGCAGAATAAAAAATACAATTCAAAGAATCCTTTACGAAGACACAACTCTTGCTGAAAGAATTAGAACGCTTTTCAGAGAGCAGGGAATCACAATAGCTAGTATACTAACTGCGTTAGGATTTGCAATAAGCACATTAGTGTTAACATTCACAGGTGGCACTGTCACACCTCCACCTCCACCTTCACCTTCATCTCCATCTGATCCGGGATGGGTAAAGAAACAACTCAAACACATTGCAGAACTATTAAAGAAACTAGCAGCAAAAGCTTTGGGTGCACTTCCAGGAATCATTGGTTCAATTGTTAGCTGGCTGTTATCTTTTGCAGGTAAAGTTGTTGGTTTCATGGCTGAACATCTCTGGACTCTAATAGTTTTAATTGCAGGTGTTCTGCTAACGAGAATAAAGCAAAAGTAAGCCTACACCCACTCCACCAATTACTAGAGCAGTCTTCTGCGATTCATGATCATCACTAATACTAACAGCTTGATCATCCCTAGTGACAGAATGATCTTCACCTGCAGCGTGATCTTCACTTGTCACGCTTTGTTTCTGTTCATTGTGATATGGCTGTAGCATCGTTCTGATTTCTGAATTCAGTTCTTCACCCTTTCCAAGCGGCTGGGTGTCACTAGCAATAATGATTTCATTGTTATAATTTGTTATTGTTCCAATCTGCAGCTGGAGATCAGAAGGTAACATGTAAAGGCCGTTACCAACAGCAAAGTCAACTTTTGATCTTGCATAACGGAGAGAGTCTTGATACCTTTTGATGCTGGAAGGCAGATCAACTGCAGAGTTTATGACATCTTCTAAATTTGATAACAACTGTTTCTGTGCATCAAACCCTGTGCTTGTTCTCATTATGTTTGATCGTGTCTGTGCCTGCGAGCCTAGCAAGCACCACGTATATGTTCGGATAGATTCATTGATCCTTTCAACACCTGATCCAGTGAAACCTTTGCCGGTGTCTAATATAAAAGTAGTCCATGCATTGTGGTGCTCTTGTTCTATTGATCCTAACTGTACCTGCACATTTGAAGAAAAAGATGTATGACCTGGCCAGTAATCAAAATTATACCTCCTGTGGACACCCCATAAATATAGTGTTCCCATGCCATGGTTTTTGTCTTGCTTTTGCCTAAAGTCGGTCTTAAAATCTATATTGAATTCATTGCAGAGACGCTCATACACTTTCATGTTTATCCTATTGTTGAATGGGTTCCAGCTCTTTTCATGCGGCATTGGTGCCTGAAGTTCAGACAAGATTCTCCTGCACTGATAGTAAACGTGAAATGTGTACACACACTTTGTCAGTAAGTTTGAATTATTCATGTGGTCTGCATAGGACACTCCACATCCTGTGGTTGCACAGAATATTGCAAAGTTTAACTGATTCTGATAGAACTGAATTGGGTGAGAGTTCCACATCTTTGGAACACTATCATTTTTGATTGGGGGATTTAGGTAAGAATGGAATGGGTCAGGCACTTTAACGCGAATGGATTCTGTTTCTGTTACAGCAAAGTCCAACTCATGGAAAGAAATAGTCTTTGGATTGTAATATGGTCCAGTTTTGTATTTAATGTCTTTGTTGAATTTATACTGAATCATTTTTGTTGTTGAATAAAAAATGTTTATCACACTAACAAATGTGAAGACTGGTGTGCCAGTTAAACTTGCAAACCCTATCAACAATCAAAATGGAGGAATGAAAGTTGCACTGCATGAAATTATGTACAAGGTTACTTGGTATAATATCAGTAAAAAAAAGAATAACAACTGGGTTAGAATTAATGGTAAAACACATTCTGTAGAAGATGGTTACTATGACTTCTGCACTTTAGAGAAAGAATTGTTTGCTCCAGTAGGTATTACAGCGAGTTTAAATCATGCAAGTCTCATTGCTACTCTTACTATGCCCAAAACTAGAGAAGTAAACAGATCATTTGAGTTTCCAACCAAACTCCTTGATATGCTTGGAATTACAAATATATACAAGGGAACACGTCCCATTGACATGGATGTTAACAGTGTACTGTTTGTTCACATGAGAGAGCTTAACACATCCTATAATCTGTTTAATGATCAGCGTTCTGATCTGCTTAGGATTCTTCCACCGAGTGATGCCTCTTTTTGTAAAATGCACGTGCCAACATTTAAGACACTTCAGTTCAAGGACTTGGAGGAAGGGTGTCATGAATTCCTACACATTGATCTGAAAAATCAAAGTGGACAACCAGTTGATTGTTTGTTTAACATTACATTGGAAATAGTTCCATAAAATATTGAGTATTAAAATGTCGAGTGGACCTACAATAATTTATCCTGTTGCATGTTCAACTATAGAGTTGAAAGATTTAGCAGACGCTATCGACTTTGAGAGCAATGCTGAAGTTGGTGCAGTGTATGCATTCGAGTTTACAGACACTGGTCATTACAAGAGAAAGGAAATCGACGATGAAAAGAAACCAAGATTCCTCAAACTAGGTCAAATCCGTGATGTTAATGTACCTGATCCAATTGTCGATGACATATACTACATGTGGAAACATCAGAATAAAAAATGGGTACTTAGTCCTGTTATAAAAAAGATTGACTGGGAAATGAAGTTTGAATTTGTGAGTCCATACACTCTTGTTGGAAAAGACGACACATTCCGTAAGTCAATCAATGCTAAACCACTAATTGTTAGCCTTGTTCCTGCGTTTAACAGCAGGGGAGAAGTTGCAGTTAAACCTTTCCATAAGAACAACTATCTCATTCACAGAAAACAAAGTGTTGAAAAGGACGCTGACACCATTGTCGATTTTATACCCAAGCTTCCAATAGGGCAGAATGCAACTATGATATTTGATATAGTTGTCAGGAAAAGGGAAGAAACCACAAACACTGTTCTAATGAGAGGAATAAATCTCAACTGGAGACCATTAAATGTTGAAGAAGTCAGAGTATTTATTGCTGTTCAAAAGGATTCTAACACAATAAAGAAACAGACGTCAAACCAAAATGTTGTTGTTAACGCAGATATAAATAATTTAACAGAAATAAGAAGTATTAATCTTACTTATCTTGATTTGATTGCTTTCTACTATACAGATAAGGTGTTAAGCAATGAACAGCTTCAAAGCTTAGCAGAAACACTGGCCAGTGAGAATTAAGATAAATATTTTATATTTTGCATTAAAAAGATGACTAGCAGTGTGAAGCTTTATCCTAATATTGATGAAAGTGCAGCAGAAAGTCAACAATTCAGACTGGCACACATTAGTAATATACAAAAACAACTAGAAGATGAATTAGAAAAATATTCTCGCGCTAGACGTAAGTACTCAACAACTTACAACAGCCTTTCTAATGCCAGCACTGGTTCTACTATCCTTGCATCAGCTGCAGGTGTAACGGGAACAATTCTGTTAGCTACCGGAGTAGGGACTCCAGTTTCTCTAATCCTAGGCCACGGGGGATAACCGGTCAAATGCCGAACAGAAGCCGAATGCCGCTCATGACACGTGTGAAGGCAAGTTTTGTCTGTTTTCTAGGTATTGTTTGATTTATGTCGGGATTTAAGGTAAGCTACTGATTCAGCGATGACTAAATTTGTTTCTCGATGCATAAAAAGTCAGGGAGCGATTGATATTTGCCCGTAAATATCCTTCAAAACTGAAAATGTCCGCGATCGAGCACCGGAAATGGCTGTTCGATGGGTTTTGCAAGTAGAAATGTGCTTTATTTCACCAAATCAGCTCGTATTTGGTGTGGGTACGGGATTCTAGAGGACGAAGGAGTCATAAGAGGTGCTAAGAAGTGCTATTTGGGAGTAGAATAAATCTTCCGAGACAGTAGACAAGAGAAGGTCATATTTGAGAGAGGAGCGCGTAGGCCGATTGTCTTTCCGACAAGCGAATGATACAGCAGATTAATCATTCGTTTTGACCAGAAACCTAGTCTCTAGTTTTTATGAATGAGTTTTTTAATTAAAACAATCACGAGAACTCTCTCGCTTAGCCTAATGGCTGTTCGATGGGTTTCGCAAGTAGAAATGTGCTTTATTTCACCAAATCAGCTCGTATTTGACATCGGTTTGGTATATATATATATATATTTTCTAATCCTACCGCGAACTGGATAGCAGACGCGGCACGACTGTTGCACCACACTTTGAAGGGGATATAGCTCAGTTGGTAGCGCGCTGGATTTGTATTCAGTTGGCCGCTGTCAGCGTGAGTTCGATCCCAGGTTCGGCGGAAATTTATTTCAGAGTCAAATTTGTGTGCAGACTCTCTTCGGTGTCCGAACTCCCCCCCCCCCCCCCCCCCCCCCCCCGTGTACACTACATTGGGTGTGCACGTTAAAGATCCCACGATTGACAAAAGGGTCTTTCCTGGCAAAAATTGCTTAGGCACAGTTAATAATTGTCTACTACCTATACCCGTGTGACTTGGAATAATAGGCCGTGAAAGGTAAATATGCGCCGAAATGGCTGCAATTACTGGCCGTATACAATTTCATCTCACACGGCATCACTGCAGAGCGCCTAGAACTGTACCCACGGAATATGCGCGATATAAGCCTCATTGATTGATTGATTGAAGTAATCCCACACTTTGAAGTAAATTACTTCAAAGTGTGTGGATGTGCCCCACATTTTGAAGTAAACCCATTTTTTACTTCAAAGTGTGGGGGGATCTTCCCACACTTTGAAGTAAACTCAGTTTTTACTTCAAAGTGTGGGGGGATCTTCCCACACTTTGAAGTAACTTACTTCAAAGCGTGGGACTTTTGCATCGCCTGTTTGAGCCTGATGATTTTGTCAAAAAAAATGGCAAAGTCTTTTGGATGAGTGAACAGAAAAAGTGAGCGAGCCAAGAAACATAGGGATGTTTGTTATCAGGCTTTAAAGGCATATGTACTCGATGACTATACACGCTAATTGCTTTACCAACAGCTGGAGACATGCTAAATTAAGTTCCCTGCAAAATATTGTGGTCTAGGACCCCTTCAATGTTGAGATATGTTAATTTTCATTTTGATCTGGATCGTCCTATTTATAGATTTGGCAACACATGTAACGTTGATGCAAGGGAGCTAACACCGCGGCTTTGTTGACATCCTCACTTTTTCAGAGGCTAGAACAAGCTGTAATGCATGTATTATGGTCCGCGCATGGTGACGTATCGTCATTATATGGTCTTATGGTGCGTTTGACATCGATTATGGGCAAACTACACTTTGTAAACACGGGAGCGCGTACATATGCCTTTAAGCAATGTCCCATTGTTGAGTATGACGAAAACTCGTGGTGACGATTTTAAAACATGTTGGGTCACGCATGGTCCAACCTTACATGGTCCAACCTTACATGGTCCAACCTTACATGGTCCAACCTTACATGGTCCAATCTTACATGGTCCAACCTTACATGGTCCAATCGTGCATGGTCCAATCTTACATGGTCCAATCTTACATGGTCCAACCTTACATGGTCCAATCTTACATGGTCCAACCTTGCATGGTCCAACCTTGCATGGTCCAATCTTACATGGTCCAATCTTACATGGTCCAACCTTACATGGTCCAATCTTACATGGTCCAACCTTGCATGGTCCAACCTTGCATGGTCCAACCTTACATGGACAACCTTACATGGTCCAACCTTACATGGTCTAACCTTACCATGTCCAACCTTACATGGTCCAATCTTACATGGTCCAACCTTACATGGTCCAATCTTACATGGTCCAATATTACATGGTCCAACCTTACATGGTCCAACCTTACATGGTGCAACCTTACATGGTCCAACCTTACATGGTCCAATCTTACATGGTCCAATCTTACATGGTCCAATCTTACATGGTCCAATAATATATATGGACCATGTAAGATTGGACCATGTAAGGTTGGACCATGTAATGTTGGACCATGTAAGGTTGGACCATGTAAGATTGGACCATGCGTGACCCAACATGTTTTAAAATCGTCACCACGAGTTTTCGTCACACTCAACAATGGGACATTGCTTAAAGCCATATGTACTCGATGACTATACACGCTAATTGCTTTACCCACAGCTGGAGACATGCTAAATTAAGTTCCCTGCAAGATATTGTGGTCTAGGACCCCTTAAATGTTGAGATATTTGAATTTTTATTTTGATCTAGATCGTCCTATTTATAGATTTGCCAACAGAGGTAGCGTTGACGCAAGGGAAATAACTCCGCGTCTTTGTTGACATCCTCACTTTTTCAGAGGCTAGAACAAGCTGTAATGCATGAATATGGTCCGCGCATGGCGACATATCGTCATTACATGGTCTTATGGTGCGTTTGACATCGATTATGGGCAAACTACACTTTGTAAACACGGGAGCGCGTACATATGCCTTTAAAGCCTGATAACAAACATCACTATGTTTCTTGGCTCGCTCACTTTTTCTGTTCACTCATCCAAAAGACTGCCATTTTTTTGACAAAATCATCAGGCTCAAACAGGCAATGCAAAAGTCCCACGCTTTGAAGTAAGTTACTTCAAAGTGTGGGAAGATCCCCCCACACTTTGAAGTAAAAACTGAGTTTACTTCAACGTGTGGGAAGATCCCCCCACACTTTGAAGTAAAAAATGGGTTTACTTCAAAGTGTGGGGCACATCCCCACACTTTGAAGTAATTTACTTCAAAGTGTGGGATTACTTCAAAGTGTGGTGCAACAGTCGTGCCGCGTCTGCTATCCAGTTCGCGGTAGGATTAGAAAAAAAAATATATATATACCAAACCGATGTCAAATACGAGCTGATTTGGTGAAATAAAGCACATTTCTACTTGCGAAACCCATCGAACAGCCATTAGGCTAAGCGAGAGAGTTCTCGTGATTGTTTTAATTAAAAAACTCATTCATAAAAACTAGAGACTAGGTTTCTGGTCAAAACGAATGATTAATCTGCTGTATCATTCGCTTGTCGGAAAGACAATCGGCCTACGCGCTCCTCTCTCAAATATGACCTTCTCTTGTCTACTGTCTCGGAAGATTTATTCTACTCCCAAATAGCACTTCTTTGCACCTCTTATGACTCCTTCGTCCTCTAGAATCCCGTACCCATACCAAATACGAGCTGATTTGGTGAAATAAAGCACATTTCTACTTGCAAAACCCATCGAGCAGCCATTTCCGGTGCTCGATCGCGGACATTTTCAGCTTTGAAGGATATTTACGGGCAAATATCAATCGCTCCCTGACTTTTTATGCATCGAGAAACACATTTAGTCATCGCTGAATCAGTAGCTTACCTTAAATCCCGACATAAATCAAACAATACCTAGAAAACAGACAAAACTTGCCTTCACACGTGTCATGAGCGGCATTCGGCTTCTGTTCGGCATTTGACCGGTTATCCCCCGTGTAGGCGGTGTCGCAGCAGCAGTTGGTGGTTTATCATTTATAGCATCAGCTATAATGAAAAAAATTGTGAAAAAGCTTGAAAAACACGAATCCATTTCCACTCTTGCATCATCAAAATTGTCTAGCCTAAAACTGTCTATCAGTAAAGCACTTGAAGATTCAAAAGTTTCTGACGAAGAATTCAAACAGATACAAACAGACTTTGATGACTACAAAAGTAAGAAAGCAAGTATTCAAACAAAAACACGAGCTGAATATAACAAGCCACTCGATATAGAAGATCTGAAAAAGCAGTTTTTAAAAAAGGGGATTCAAATAGGACGGGAAGAAAAAGTAAAAATAGAATCACTTGTAAAGAGTTAACTATTCGTTTAGACAGTCACATTGCATGTATCAGATATAATTCTAACAGTGAAAGAACACATGAAGTAAAGTTTGTAAATGAGAGAGCGTATTGAGCTTAAGAATGTTGTATAAGAGAAAGGGGGAATGTACGTTCTGGGTTACTGATTCCGACAGACCCGGAATTGGTTCAAAACAACCTTACTTTACTGTATTTTTTTTTTGTATGGATTTATGCAGTATTTTTCTGATTTTGTCGCATGTTTCATTTTAGTAAAAGTTTAGTCCAGAAGCCTATTTTGCGTTAATATTTAGGGTCTGTCGGAATCGGTGAGCCAGAACGTACATTCCCCCTTTCTCTCGAACCATGGACCCGCCAAGCTTAGGTCCCTCCCAGATTCGTGGAATGGGAACAGCACGAAAATGATTCAGTGGCCATAATGCCATTCCTGATCATATCATGTCGAGTCCCATACTTGTCGACGACGCCCAATGTAACTGAGCCGAAACACCACAATCACCTTTGGAGGCGAAGTCCACTCAAACAGGATTGAGAAATTTAGAGCTTATCTCTAAGCCCTTTTCAATCTGTGATGGCTTCTCAGAGGAAGGCCAGAACATACAGACTCAGAAAAGCAGCCATACCACATCACAAACAGAACTCTACAATCCACAGGTGTTTTCTACAGACACACACAAACACACCAACACACACAGAGAAGCCGTATAAATATATATCTATATGTATAAATATATAGAGATAGATGACAGTGTATTTTTCGCGTGGCTATAAATTGATTCGACCTTTGCACTTTTACAGTGAGGACAACTTACGGGTCCAAGGAAAGCGTTCTGGACACTGCGGTGACCTTCTAAAAATAGTAACAGAACGCCGGGAATATCCGAAGATGCCCCTGATACCGTAGTGCACCATACGAAGGAAGGGAGGTAAACGCTGAAAACATGGAAAAGATAAGGAAGAGTTATGGTAGTTGATCCCGAAAAAAACACCAAAATCGGTTTGCGCTGCGCGCTGAGAGCACGTATTGAAATATCTCATCGACCAGATTGTGTCCGGGGTGTATCTGAATATGGACACCAAATTTGAAACAGATCCATCGAGAACCTTGGCCGCGCATCGCGATTACACAGACACCCAGACAGACAGACACAAGTCGTATATATATATAGATGCTAAACATCCGGTCATCTCGAGTCTTCTCCGTAATACATGTCCGTGTGTTTTTCAATGTTCGGTGATTTCCGTGGCTTCATGCGCAAAGGGATATGCGCACTATAACCGTCGTCTGCAATCAACGACATGGACCATTCTGGTAGTTGTCGCTGACAAAAACATGATTTTAACAGTGAATATAATGTCAGAATAGCTGTTAATGATATGTTTTTGGAATTAGGAAATGACGAAGAATAAGATGAAATTGTTTTTGGATCGTTTTATAAAACAAATATTTTAATTACAATTTTCAGATTTTTTATGACCAAAGTCATTAATCAATTTTTAAGCCTCCAAGCTGAAATGCAATACCATAGTATGGCCTTTATCGAAGATTGCTTGGCCAAAATTTCAATCAATTTGATTGAAAAATGACGGTGTGACAGTGCCGCCTCAACTTTTACAAAAAGCCGGATATGACATCATCGAAGACATTTATCGAAAAATGAAAAAAAATGGCCGGGGATATCATTCCCAGGAACTCTCATGTGAAATTTCATAAAGATCGGTCCAGTAGTTTACTCTGAATTGCTCTGCACACACACACACACACTCACAGACACACAGACACACAGACTCACAGACACACACACACACACACACACACACACACACACACACACACACACACACACACACACACACACACACACACACACACACACACACAAACAGAAACACACACATACACCACGACCCTCGTCTCGATTCCCCCTCTATGTTAAAACATTTAGTCAAAACTTGACTAAATGTAAAAAGTTGCATTAATCGATATAGAAACATAAAGAAAACTGAACACACTGAATGTTTCTGCTAGAGTAGTAGCTCCTGGGCTGACAAAAACTCTTCGACCGAAAAAGCAACAAACCTATTTTGCATTATACAATTTTCTTTACTTTTGAGCAAAAATGCGAAGCAAGCATAACATATTTATATTTTCAGATACATAAGGATTTTTGGGCTTCCAAGTTGAAAAGCAATCCCACAGTCTGGGCCAAGTCGAAGAATGCTTGACCAAAGTTTCAATGACTTCGATTGTACATAATTATGGTCGCCACATTGCCGCCTCAACTTTTCGTAAAAGTCAGATATGAAGGAAATCTGCAAGTGGATTCAATGCCATGGATTGAAACGAGATGTTGAATTAACCCTTTGTTGGCACAATGTACTTGTGTCAATAAAAAGTATAAGCATATGACATGGAAATCAACCAATGGTTTCAATGTCATTAAGTACATAACCGTGGAGCCAGATGTATATGTTTTATTCGGCCGTTGAGCCTTCAGGCTTTGAAACTAACAACAAAACTAACTCACACGCACACAAACAAATTCATGCAGAAATATTTAACAATGACACCGTAACTAAGCAAAAATCAATCAAAATCAATGGAAATGAGCATCCTGACTAACTCTAGAGGCATTGAGAATAACACCCATGTTATCAATATGCCATGTTTTCACAGTGATACACGTGTTAGACGCTCGTCAAGTACCTGGATCATCTTATAACAAACATCCACGCAGACAACAACACAATTAAGCTAAACCAATCAATGTTGTTTTGTTACCACTATGAGAAACTGGAACCAAAATAATAATGACCCGTTTAGTCAATATACCATGTTTCCACAGTGATACCAGTGGCAGAGGCCGGGTCCGGATTCTGGATCATCGGTCTTATCCTCGGCGTTATCCTCATCGCCCTCATCCTCATCATAGTCTGCTGCGCCGTCTGTCGTCGCAAGATGCAGGAGGGAGACTATCGGGGTAAGAACAGTTGCATGCTGGGTGCCAGTACCATAGACCTATATTAGATATATATAAATATAGGTCCCTGCCAGTACCAAACACACGCTAATCCCAGGCGCACAACTGCTTTGGAAGGTACCTCTACTCGTGATGACTGTCTCGTAAAAAACATGATGAAGGTCTTTCCATTTTCAAAAATCCAAAATCACGAAAAGTAAGTTTATTTAATGTTTAATCTTAGACATAACGGAACATTCCTTTCAACTCTTGGCATCTTGATGTATAGATAACATTTCTTTTCACCTCTTGGCATCTTGATGCAACCGGCACGGTTGGCCTAGTGGTAAGGCGCCCGCCCCGTGATCGGGAGGTCGTGGGTTCGAACCCCGGCCGGGTCATACCTAAGACTTTAAAATTGGCAATCGAGTGGCTGCTCCGCCTGGCGTCTGGCATTATGGGGTTAGTGCTAAGACTGGTTGGTCCGGTGTCAGAATAATGTGACTGGGTGAGACATGAAGCCTGTGCTGCGACTTCTGTCTTGTGTGTGGCGCACGTTAAATGTCAAAGCAGCACCGCCCTGATATGGCCCTTCGTGGTCGGCTGGGCGTTAAGCAAACAAACAGACAAATCTTGATGCATAGATAACATTCAACGCCTACTCAGTTCTTTTATCTGTCTCATATTTAGTTGTATGTTTGTCCCCTTCAAAGGCCATCTTGCATATTCCGATGCGATAGATCCGCCCACGTTTTCCTGCACCTGCCCCCTTGGACATGTACAAGAATTACAATTCAACAGCTTGGCTGCTTTCTCTAAAGCGGTTTTGTTTTGTGTGGTTGGAAACCATAATTCTACTTTGACAAACACAGTTCATCACCAGTCTGCTCCTTGCGCAGAGCAGAGTAGGAATTTAATGTTAAATTAGTTTTGTCAATTGACATAGACTGCGACATTTATTCAGCAAGAAATTCCGTTCTGTACCGAAAGCACCAATAAGGTAGAGTTTTGGTATGAAGCATGGACGAAATTGGTCCAAAAGTAATATGAACAAGATCAGCTCTGTGGTGTATCCGTTCCTTCACACGAGAAGCAAAGTATCTTCAAATTTATCTTATCTCCTTTGTCAATGCTACACATTACACGTGGTGTTCGTTGTATGTGACAGTGGGCAGAAAGGAGACAGCTGCCGGCCTTGACCCCGAGAAGGAGATCAAGGACAACGAGTTTAAGGACCTGGCGAAGACGTGAGTTGTTGTTGTTGTTGTTTAAGGACTTAACAAAGACGTGAGTTGTTGTTGTTGGTGGTGGTTGTGTCGTTATTGATGTTGTTGGTGTTGTTGTTGTTGTTGGTGGTGGTTGTGTTGTTATTGGTGTTGCTGTTGTTGTTGTTGGTATTGTTGTTGTTGGTGGTGGTGGTAATGTTTTGTTGTTGGTGTTGTTGTTGAAGGTGGTGGGCGTGTTGTTGTTGTTGTTGTTGTTGTTATTGTTGATGCTGTTGTTGTTGTTGTTGTTTTTTGTGTGTATTTTTTTGGTAAGATAATTAAACATGAGCACCATTTTTGCGGATGCGCTGCTTTGATTGTAATATTGTGATTGCCAATGATTTCAGTGGCCATGGCAACTACCCCCAAAATGAACATTTACCCAACGCATTTTTATTTATTTGGAAATGCCTCTAAAAACTTTGCCCTTGTATCTTCAGGGGACCCCAGAAACACATAGACTGGTAACGTCTCAAAATTCAGAGTAAAAAAACCAACAAAACACAAGAATGGTTAATGATTAGAACGTTGAATTTGATTTCAGTGGATACGACCTGACCATCAAGAAGCGGTCAGCAGCCTTTGGGTTCGACACCATCCCCATCATAGCGGAGGACGACAACGAGTCGTTCGGGTCAGAGTACGGGGAGGAGGCCATGGCCTTCAACGAGGACGGATCCTTCATTGGCAAGTACTCGCAGGGCAAGAAGCTCTAACTCACCAACCGGACACCACCAAGCTAGTAGGTCCCCAGCCAACTCCAGGCCTCATCTAACTCACCGACCCGAGACCACCCAGCTAGTAGGTCCCAAGCCAACCCCAGGCCTCCTCTAACTCACCGACCCGAGACCACCCAGCTAGTAGGTCCCAAGCCAACCCCAGGTCTCCTCTAACTCACCGACCCGAGACCACCCAGCTAGTAGGTCCCAAGCCAACCCCAGGCCTCATCTAACTCACCGACCCGAGATCACCCAGCTAGTAGGTCCCAAGCCAACCCCAGGCCTCCTCTAACTCACCGACCAGAGACCACCCTGCTAGTAGGTCCCAAGCCAACTCCAGGCCTCATCTAACTCACCGACCCGAGACCACCCAGCTAGTAGGTCCCAAGCCAACTCCAGGCCTCATCTAACTCACCGACCCGAGACCACCCAGCTAGTAGGTCCCAAGCCAACTCCAGGCTTCATCTAACTCACCGACCCGAGACCACCCAGCTAGTAGGTCCCAAGCCAATCCCAGACCTCATCTAACTCACCGACCCGAGACCACCCAGCTAGTAGGTCCCAAGCCAACCCCAGGCCTCATCTAACTCACCGACCCGAGACCACCCAGCTAGTAGGTCCCAAGCCAACCCCAGGCCTCCTCTAACTCACCGACCCGAGACCACCCAGCTAGTAGGTCCCAAGCCAACTCCAGGCCTCCCCAGCCGCTGACATCGGAAAATACTCTAAGTTCAAACTCTACTTCCTTGTGGCCGGCAGAGCTGATACGCACAATACACCCTTTTGGAGACCCCCCCCCCCCCCCCCCCCCACTTTTTAGGCTTTGTTTTTTTACAATGTTTGTCATACATAGGCGGGGCCGTTCACCGTCTCAAGTACCCGATATGGCGTTGTCGTGAGGACGAAGAACTTCTATTTCCCTCAGTTCTGACTCAACTTTCTTTTGGTCGGGAGAACTGATACAATACACCCTTTTGGGTGACCGAGACGAGACCAGGGCTGAGGTCACCAACAGAAAGTGGGTGCCATCCAAACGGAGAGAGAACAAACCGCGGGGTCTGATTCGTTGAAATCACAACACATCTCAATTTCAACCAATCCAACACCGCGGCTGGCTCCCGACCTGTCGGACACTTTCTCGTGCATCCCCACCCAGGCCTCCTCTTTCCGCTGACAGCAAACCGTTGGCATTTACTTAACTTAACTCAGACGAGACTTGGGATCCTGTTCCCACCCAGTTGGTCACTCTTTCGTGCACACCAGCCCGAGTCTCGCCAAGACTGAGAGTCTCGCGCATTGCCTGCCGGGAGATGTTGTTTGTACCCAATACAAGGTCGCACTTTCCTATGAAACGTGTTGTTGAAGTAACGGTAGGCCGGTGTCTTTTATCCGACATCGACTCTGTCTGTATGATTTTACGTTAGCAATAATCGATGTAGGTTTGTTGTAAGTTTTCGATTTTCTTGTTGTTTTGTTACTTAATTATGGATTGTCTCGTTGTTGCTTTTTACGAGTTGGAGTAAGGTGCGATCGTCATTGTTGTGAAGATGTCATTTTTATCGAGAGAGAGAGAGAGAGAGAGAGAGAGAGAGAGAGAGAGAGAGAGAGAGAGAGAGAGAGAGAGAGAGAGAGAGAGAGAGAGAGAGAGAGAGAGAGGCTGGTCCAGAAACATTTTGTCCATTTTTATTTTCAACTCACATGTTTAATTTCGTGTTGTTGTTCCTCTTTTGGGGAATAGATTGTTTCGAAAACATTTACAGGACTCTCAGTTTGAATAACACTCAGTAATTTTTGAAAGAACACAAGAACACATTTAATTTCTTGAATTTTTGTTTTTTAATTTTTTATGCTTTATTTTTCAAATGAATGTTTTTAATGAAACTAAGACGTGATTCAAGCATCCGCAACCAAAAACGTCGGATCTTATTGTATTTATCAAACAATTAAATTGAATGAGTATTGATGATCTTACGGGTTTGATTTCCTGATATAACGTTTATTTGTTGTAGAGTACTGATATGTTGAATGATGAACCTTAGTATTCCTTTTGCTCTTCATTGCACAGTGTAGTTATCCTTCGCTTTGGAGTCTGTTAGACTGTTGCTAGTATGTCTGTCTATTTTGATTTTGCTTCAAACTTCAATGCGGGTTTCGTTAATTTTGTTTTGCTTACTTGCGTGTGTGCTTGCTTTGTTGTTGCTGCTTGTTCAATCGCATCTGGATATAATTTTACAAAAAATAAAATCCTTTAACCTGGCTTCGCCCATTAGAGCACACTCACAAGTACAATTGATAGTAGTTCTTCCTTTTCATGTGAAGAGTGAACTTTCTTGATATTAAACATTTTTCGTCTGCAAAAACTTTGAGGTTCACAAACGTTGTGAACCTCAAAGTCAAATGAATTATCTTTCCGCAAAATAATTACTTTAAGCATTACAGGGCTTCCCAAGGACCCTCTAACTAGAGGGTAACGAGACGCTCATTTTAATTGTATGGGTAACGAGACGCTCATTTTAATTGTATGGGTAACGAGACGCTCATTTTAATTGTATGGGTAACGAGACGCTCATTTTAATTGTATGGGTAACGAGACGCTCATTTTAAATGTATGGGTAACGAGACGCTCATTTTAATTGTATGGGTAACGGGACGCTCATTTTAATTGTATGGGTAACGAGACGCTCATTTTAATTGTATGGGTAACGAGACGCTCATTTTAATTGTATGGGTAACGGGACGCTCATTTTAATTGTATGGGTAACGAGACGCTCATTTTAATTGTATGGGTAACGAGACGCTCATTTTAATTGTATGGGTAACGAGACGCTCATTTTAATTGTATGGGTAACGAGACGCTCATTTTAATTGTATGGGTAACGAGACGCTCATTTTAATTGTATGGGGATCTAAGGACCCTCTCAGCGGAACTCTTGAGGGATCCGTGACAAAGAGGACTTGTGAAAGTTCTGTGACACCTTGATACATCAGTAGGCAATCTTCCACTTGACTATATTCACAACACGGACTTATCACTCTCCTTCGCATGTTTTTATACCGACGTTTTTTCAAATATTCCGCATTCCATGTAACCCAAATACAACATGTGTCCGTACAATACCGCTTCTTTTATGAAAACACGGTTTCGGCCATTGTTGATTTTAATCAACCAATTTTCTTGTAATAATTGTAGAGCGTTATTTGTCCTGTGGGTTAGACTTACAGTGTACAATTCGCGTCGGTGCAGAGCTAGCAGAAGCAGGACATTCGTCGTCTTCCAAACAGACACCGACGGTCTCTGTTCGAAATCCAGTCAATCGCACGGTCTTGCATACACCTCTGTCATGTGGATTAATGTGTTTCTTGTTCTTCATGATATTATGCATTTGTTCTAAAGTCTTTTTATTTCTAGCTGTTCATTGCATAAAGTTCTTGGTTTGTTTAAATAGTCATGCATTTTTGTAATAATTATTTGTGTTCGTGTTTTATAATTTTTTAATTTTTTTTTATACAATATTATGGGTAATTCTCCAGAGCTGTGTACCAGTGGAAACCATATAACGAAGTTGACATTTCATTAATTAACTGAGACATGTTGACCTTACAAATTGATTTAATTAATAAATACGGGTTTTATATATATCGTTGGCCTGCAGATAAAGAATTCTAAATACTTGCACGTGTTGTTTGTCTACGTTCAGTAAATGACACCGGTTTTAAAGTACGTCAACTTCGTAACATGGAAAGCAAAGGTCGTTACATGGATTTGAACACTAACAATTAGGCCACACAAAAAAGTCTGTTTACGGTAACATAGGCCAAAAAATAGGGTCGGTAGGTCGGGATTGTTTTTTAAAAAAAATTTCTAAAAAAAAAAACATATTTCAAAGACTTTTTTTTTTTTAATTTTTAATTTTTTCTTTTTTCTTCTTTCCCAAATGCCAAATATAAGTCTAGGGTCGCGCGAAAAAATAGGGTCGGTCGGGATACCGTAAACAGACTATTTTATTTTTTTTGGCCTTATCAAAACAAAAAAGACACAAATCAATACTATGTTTTTGTTGCATTTCTGTATCATTATCTAACTTGCATAATACTGAAAAAAGTAAAGAGAATACATCCTAGTTGCCATTTAATATACGTTATAATCATTTAAAGGACTGAAAATACATGTCACAAAATGGTACACAGCTTTGGAGAATAACCCATTTCATTGGACGGAAAGTTGGGTACGCCAGCGTGCCTTGTATGTACCGCATTTGTGAGAAGTTCCTTTGCTATGCCCGATATCGTCTTCTTCTGCGTTCGTGGGCTAAAACTCCCACGTACACTCGTGTTTTTGCACGAGTGGGATTTTACGTGTATGACCGTTTTTACCCCGTCATTCAGGCAGCCATACGCCGGTTTCGGAGGAAGCATGCTGGGTATTTTCGTGTTTCTATAACCCACCGAACTCTGACATGGATTACAGGATCTTTTCCGTGCGCACTTGGTCTTGTGCTTGCGTGTACACACGAAGGGGGATAAGCCACTAGCAGGTCTGCACATAAGTTGACATGGGAGATCGGGAAAATCTCCACACTTAACCCACAAGGCGGCCGCGGCCGGGATTCGAGCCCTCGACCTTCCGATTAAGAGGCCGATGTCTTACCAACCCGCTACAGCGCCCGTCCTATGCCCGATATGACAATAAATATTTTCTAGGAATGGTTAAAATCTGGATAAAAATAGTTCTAGTTAAAACCATTGACAGCCATTAGTCGAGGCTTTGCACGCCGAGTGTGTTTCTACGGGTGCTATTTTACAAGGTACTTGGAGTACAATTATTCAACATTCCAGATAGATTTACATTCTTTCACATCCTGCGAGAGAATATGGTTGGTTCAATTGCCAGTTACGCAAGCACATGATCTTACAATTTTTATTTTTTTATTTTACAAGTAGATACTATACCTGTGACAGTAATGAATGAAGCGTGTCTCAAGCATAATATTGCGTTTCGAGAAGATTCACAAAGTCGTACTACTTTGAACAGGAAAGAAAAGGGATTGTAAACAATGTAACGTTAAACAGTAAAATCTTATCATTTGAAAACAAACAAACAACTAAACTTATTCATTTGCAAGAATGGGAAAGAGTGTGGTGGAATTTGTTTGTTTGTTTGTTTGTTCGTTCATGGGCTGACACTCCCACGGCTTTTACGTGTATGACCGTTTTTACCCCGCCATTTAGGCAGCCATACGCCGCTTTCGGAGGAAGCATGCTGGGTATTTTCGTGTTTCTATAACCCACTGAACTCTGACATGGATTACAGGATCTTTTTCGTGCGCACTTGGTCTTGTGCTTGCGTGTACACACGGGGGTGTTCGGACACCGAGGAGAGTCTGCACACAAAGTTGACTCTGAGAAATAAATCTCTCATCGAACGTGGGAACGAACTCACGCTGACAGCGGCCAACTGGATACAAATCCAGCGCGCTACCGACTGAGCTACATCCCCGCCCTGTGGTGGAATTTAACACCAGATATGCAAACAAAGATCAACAATATTGTAGAATTATCTTGCTTGACGAGTGTCAACATGTGTTACCTACTAGTCCCTTGAAAACATAATTATGCCGATGCATTATATATTTATGCTTCTTGCTTTGTAGCCTAATCCTTTTTATGTTTTTTTCTAAGCCGACACATTATCATGGAGGGTGCCCTCAGTTGTATATAAAATTAATATATTTTTCTTTGTATACAACAAGACAGCATTGACATTCTTTTCTCAATAAAGTGTGTATATAATCAGTTTTGGTCTGGGTTTTTTTGTACGTGTGTTTGTGTGTGTGTATGTGTGTGTGTGTGTGTGTGTGTGTGTGCCGTGTGTGTGTCTGTGTCTGTGCGTGCGTGCGAGCGTGTGTGTGTGTGTGTGTGTCCACGTGTGTGTGTGTGTGTGTGTGTGCGTGCGAGTGTGTGTGTGTGTGTATGTGTGTGTGTGTGTGTGTGTGTGTATGTGTGTGTGTGTGTGTGTATGTGTTAAAAGCGTGTGTGTGTCCACGTGTGTGTGTGTCCACGTGTGTGTGTGTGTGTGTGTGTGTGTGTGTGTGTGTGTGTGTTTGTACGTACGTGCGTCCACGTGTGTGTGTGTGTGTGTTTGTGCGTGTGTGCGTGTGTGTGTGTGTGTGTGTGTGTGCGTGCGTGCGTGTGTGTGTGTGCGTGTGTTAAAAGCGCGCGCGTGTGCGTGTGTGTGTGTCCACGTGTGTGTATGTGTGTATGTGTGCGCGCGCACACATTTAGGCAATACAAGTCATGCAATAGCTTTCTCGAATTCGTAGGGCTGGACCTAATGTAAGAGAGGGAGGGGCTTCCAGAGTGAGGCGTGGGATCTCTGATTTGTGACACGAACCTTTTAAAGATCAGTTAATTTATTTCCTCTCGTTGTAAACCGCAGCGGGAGACAATACAACCAGTGTTGTTAGCGGCAACCACCCCACGTTATCTGTCGTCTGCTTGCGTCACCTGCTTTTCAGTCCGCAGTAAATGCGCAGGTACGTGCTGCGAGCACAAGGCTCCTATCTTGACATGGTCTGTTTCAAACGCAGACTTAATACGCAACGCAAACGTATCCGTGTATTGTGTTATTACGTCTTCTGACTATGTTTCATGGCCTCTGAGATTACCGTAGTAAACAATGCAGGACAACGAAACTTCACCGAATCCTGTGTAATCTTTATGTTACTTTTGACAGAATCCTGTGTAATCTTTATGTTACTTTTGACAGAATCCTGTGTAATCTTATGTTACTTTTGACAGAATCCTGTGTAATCTTTATGTTACTTTTGACAGAATCCTGTGTAATCTTTATGTTACTTTTGACAGAATCCTGTGTAATCTTTATGTTACTTTCGACAGAATCCTGTGTAATCTTTATGTAACTTTTGACATAATCCTGTGTTATCTTTATGTAATTTTTGACAGAATCCAGTGTAATATCTATGTAACTTTTGATCGAATCCTGTGTAATCTTTATGTAACATTTGACAGAATCCTGTGTAATCTTTATGTAACATTTGACAGAATCCTGTGTAATCTTTATGTAACTTCTGATAGAATCCTGCGTTATACTCATGTAAGTTTTGACGTTGATAGCCGATGCAACTGAGACGTCGGTCCCTGGATGCGTCAAGGAAAAGTCACATTTTAAAACGTCCTAGTTTTACTAACCTCAATGACATGCTGTCGATGTTTACAATCGTTGCGAGTGCACTTGAGCTCGAGAGACACTGTACGTGCTATTGAACGCAGCAAGCAGCGAGCTGATTACACATGTTCCGACCATGGAAATTACAGTATCGTGAAGACCAACATTTGACTCGGAAGCGGAGATGGTTTTACTGTCAAACCTGATATTGTGTCACACTGTGTTCTGATTAGTTGGCTATATGTTGTAACTACGCAGTCAATATGTACACATTTTACCTGCACACCAGGTGTTCTTGTGTATGAAATAAACAGGACACGTTCGTGAGGAATGTAACTCATCCCAGAGTGTATGTTTTGGTGACAAGAAAGAGTATGGATTTTACAAGCCCTCGTATACCAGTGTGTACGGCGATGACTCAAAGTACATTCTGTGAAAATCAGTCTGCAAGAGTGAAATAAGTACGAAGGCTGGATTTACCAACAGGCTGCAGTAAGGTAAAATTGGAAAACACTTCAATAACTTGGCCAACATGCTCGGGGTTTGACTAAAACCAAGACTAACTTGGCCAACATGCTCGGGGGTTTTGACCAAAACCAAGACTAACTTGGCCAACATGCTCGGGGTTTTGACCAAAACCAAGACTAACTTGGCCAACATGCTCGGGGTTTTGACCAAAACCAAGACTAACTTGGCCAACATGCTCGGGGTTTTGACTAAAACCAAGACTAACTTGGCCAACATGCTCGGGGTTTTGGACTAAAACCAAGACTAACTTGGCCAACATGCTCGGGGTTTTTGACTAAAACCAAGACTAACTTGGCCAACATGCTCGGGGTTTTTGACTAAAACCAAGACTAACTTGGCCAATATGCTCGGTTTTTTTTGACCAAAACCAAGACTAACTTGGCCAACATGCTTGGGGTTTTGACAAAACCAAGACTAACGGCCCGCTCAACATTCACACAGTTCGCCTCTCTATCACAGAGCCGGTCAGGCCTTGACACGGGATAAGACAATCCCTCCACTTGGTCACATACCAAAAATCAACACCTTTACTGCTTGCTGTGTTGTGCTTGATTTTTTTTTTAATGAATTAATTTCCAAATTTTGCCAGTGCCTTTCACAATTAATTCTGTAAATGACTACAACCACTATGCACAGAGATCACCCAGGCTGTTCATTTTTGGTATGCGACCAAGTGGAGGGATGATGTTATCCCGTATTTAATCCTGGCCAGATGGGAGACAGTGAGGCAGACCACGAGGCGGAGTGGCTTAATGCTGTGTGCGTCTGTCCGTCACCTCTTTCTTTAACATGTAAACTTGTACCACGCACGTCGCATTAACACTCTAACACACAGGCAAACAAACAAACAGGGTAGCTCTAGCTACACATGCTGTTCTTTCGATTCTTTAGGTGCGTTGTTGTTGTTGTTGTTGTTGTTGTTGTTGTTGTTGTTGTTGTTGTTGTTGTTTAGTCATTCGTGTTGTTGTTGTTGTTGTTGTTTAGTCATTCGTGTTGTTGTTGTTGTTGTTGTTGTTGTTGTTTAGTCATTCGTGTTGTTGTTGTTGTTGTTGTTTAGTCATTCGTGTTGTTGTTGTTGTTGTTGTTGTTTAGTCATTCGTGTTGTTGTTGTTGTTGTTGTTGTTGTTGTTGTTGGTGGTGGGGGTGGTGGTGGCGGCGGTGATGATGATGGTGATAATAATACAAAGTCCGTTCACAAAAACGGTGAACTGTTCTTCATAAAATCCAGCCCTAGATCAATCTATCTATCTGTCTGCCTTCCCGTCTGTCTGTCGCGGTTTCTGTTTGTCTGTCTGTGTTCCCTTCCCCCCATCCCCCACCCCACTTTTTTTGTTATCAGTCTCTTTATCTACTCCTCAGAGTGTGTGTGTCTGAATGTCTCTGTGTGTGTATGAATGTCTCTGTGTGTGTATGAATGTCTCTGTGTGTGTATGAATGTCTCTGTGTGTGTATGAATGTCTCTGTGTGTGTATGAATGTCTCTGTGTGTGTATGAATGTCTCTCTGTGTGTGTATGAATGTCTCTGTGTGTGTATGAATGTCTCTGTGTGTGTCTGCATGTCTCTGTGTGTGTCTGCATGTCTCTGTGTGTGTATGCATGTCTCTGTGTGTGTATGCATGTCTCTGTGTGTGTATGCATGTCTCTGTGTGTGTATGGATGTCTCTGTGTGTGAATGGATGTCTCTGTGTGTGTGTATGCATGTCTCTGTGTGTGTATGAATGTCTCTGTGTGTGTATGAATGTCTCTGTGTGTGTATGGATATCTCTGTGTGTGTATGAATGTCTCTGTGTGTGTATGGATGTCTCTGTGTGTGTATGGATATCTCTGTGTGTGTATGGATGTCTCTGTGTGTGTATGAATGTCTCTGTGTGTATGAATGTCTCTGTGTGTGTATGGATGTCTCTGTGTGTGTATGGATATCTCTGTGTGTGTATGAATGTCTCTGTGTGTGTATGGATGTCTCTGTGTGTGTATGGATGTCTCTGTGTGTATGAATGTCTCTGTGTGTGTATGGATGTCTCTGTGTGTGTATGGATGTCTCTGTGTGTGTATGGATGTCTCTGTGTGTGTATGGATGTCTCTGTGTGTGTATGAATGTCTCTGTGTGTGTATGCATGTCTCTGTGTGTGTATGAATGTCTCTGTGTGTGTATGAATGTCTCTGTGTGTGTATGAATGTCTCTGTGTGTGTGTATGAATGTCTCTGTGTGTGTATGGATGTCTCTGTGTGTGTATGCATGTCTCTGTGTGTGTATGCATGTCTCTGTGTGTGTATGCATGTCTCTGTGTGTGTATGGATGTCTCTGTGTGTGAATGGATGTCTCTGTGTGTGTGTATGCATGTCTCTGTGTGTGTATGAATGTCTCTGTGTGTGTATGAATGTCTCTGTGTGTGTATGGATGTCTCTGTGTGTGTATGAATGTCTCTGTGTGTGTATGGATGTCTCTGTGTGTGTATGGATATCTCTGTGTGTGTATGGATGTCTCTCTGTGTGTATGAATGTCTCTGTGTGTATGAATGTCTCTGTGTGTGTATGAATGTCTCTGTGTGTGTATGGATGTCTCTGTGTGTGTATGAATGTCTCTGTGTGTGTATGGATGTCTCTGTGTGTGTATGGATGTCTCTGTGTGTATGAATGTCTCTGTGTGTGTATGGATGTCTCTGTGTGTGTATGAATGTCTCTGTGTGTGTATGGATGTCTCTGTGTGTGTATGGATGTCTCTGTGTGTGTATGAATGTCTCTGTGTGTGTATGCATGTCTCTGTGTGTGTATGCATGTCTCTGTGTGTGTATGAATGTCTCTGTGTGTGTATGAATGTCTCTGTGTGTGTGTATGAATGTCTCTGTGTGTGTATGGATGTCTCTGTGTGTGTATGCATGTCTCTGTGTGTGTATGAATGTGCGTTAGAATGCATAAGAATGGAGTGAGTGTCGAACAGACACATGTGCCGTGTGCTTTCTGCCAATCTCTCTATTAGTATTTTCCGGTTCTGCTCTTATGTACTCGATGAATAACGCTGCAGTTGTTTTGTTCGTTGGGACACCTTGCACTTGGTGGAGTTGGTCCCTATTCCAACAACTCGCGATTTTACGAGGCCTCAATAGCGTAGGAGTGGCGTGATTGGTGAGAGAGAACACGTCTGTTAAACCTATTCACGACGCTAATTCCTTCTGAGTCGCGGGTCTTGTTTAAATAAACCGGCTGGCGACGCTACATAGTCTGTTTGTAATGTAATATAACCACGTGACTAAAAGCAACGCTAGGACTACACCAAACGCACCACACACACAAAAAATCAGAAAAAAACCTGATGGGTACCACTTTACAAAAGAGTAGGAACAGCGGGAGCTATCTCGAGCGAGGAAAACTACACCGCACGGTCGTTTGATTTATTTGTCACAATGTTTGTGTGTGTCTCGGGAAAGGTGTACCCTAATCTTGAGGTTTTGTGCCATCTAAATCAGGTAAGACAACGCCGCTGCTTTCAACATATCCAGCTAGGTAAATCAACCGACCTAAATTCGCCAGATAAAGAAGATACTGACGGGATGTTCTTTACTCAAGGGTTCTCGCTAGCCATACGTAGTAGCGTACACACAATACAATTTACAAACGACTGATTGTGTTGTTTTAACTCCGCAAAGGGCAGCTCGTTAGATTTGTGTGTGTTTGTTTTTGTTAGTACGTTTTGAGTTTGTTTGTTATTTATTTGTGCTTGTGCGTTTGTTTGTCGATCGTTTGTTTGTTAGTTTTTGTTTAATTGTTTTGTTTTGTTCTTTTGTTCGTTCGTTCGTGTGTTTGTTTGTTTGTTTGTTTGTTTGTAAGTTTGTGTAGTGTTAGTTTGTTTGTTTGTTTGTTTCTTTTTGTATAGTTTGTTTGTTTATTTGTTGGGAGATGACGGGCGAAGTGGCGCAGTGGTAAGACGTCGGCCTCCTAATCGGGAGGTCGTGAGTTTGAATCCCGGTCGCTGCCGCCTGGTGGGCTAAGAGTGGAGATTTTTCCGATCTCCCAGGTCAACTTATGTGCAGACCTGCTTAGTGACTTAACCCCCTTCGTGTGTACACGCAAGAACAAGACCAAGTGCGCACGGAAAAGATCCTGTAAATGTAATCCATGTCGGAGTTCGGTGGGTTATGGAAACACGAAAATACCCAGCATTCCTACCCAACGAAAGCAGATTGAAGCTGACTATGCTCTCCGAGTATAGTGTGGGGAACCCAAATGGGCAAACGAGCTCACACGTCACCAGAATTTCTGGAACGCTGAAGAAGAAGAACAAGTTGGGAGATAATTATAGACATGGCAATCTGGAGCGACAACTTGGCAGAGCTCTATCTACCTGCCTGTCAGTTGTGTATAGATCTCTTTGTACACGGTAGGCCTAGTACCACATAGCTGAGATCGTCTGCTGACAATTGATTGGTACCGTGAAGTGTTGAGTAATGAGTGAAGGCTTAACTCGTCCGATCAGGTTGAATATTTAACTTAGTTGAATTTGTTGTTGTTGTTGTTGTTGTTGTTGTTGTTGTTGTTGTTGTTGTTGTTGTTGCTTGAAGCTATGTTAGCATCTGGAAAAAAATGTCCAGTGCAACATAGATACATTTCCTCGTTTTCTTCACCAGTGCTGAAGCAGAGCAGGAGATGGAGGACGAACGAGTTCTGATTGTTGCATGCTTCCTCTCTCTCTTCCTGTTGGTCCTGGGTCAGGATGATAGTAAGTTTTCTTCTTTTTGCTGTGTGTGTGTGCGTGTGTGTGTGTGTGCGTCTGTGTGTGTCGCGGTGTGTGTTCGTGTTCGTGTGTGTGTGTGTGTGTGTGTGTGTGTGTGTGTGTGTGTGTGTGTGTGTGTGTGTGTGTGTGTGTGCTTGCAATCAAGCTTGCAACAAGGGACACAAACGTTCTCATTATATATATTTTTTTTTTCATGGATCCACAAATATAAACATTTATTACCAATTCAGTGCCCCATATGGCTTTTTGACCAATCAGGACGGATTCTAGGAGACCTGTTAAATGTTATAACGTTCAGGCAGGGACCCTTTTTGTTTATCAAGCTAAAAATTGACAAAACAAATAAAAAATTTAAATCAACAATATCAGCGTGATTTATTCTACAGAATGACACTTCAAATGCTGTCAGATAATACTATCTTTATCTACAAAAATACCGATAAGCGAGTTTTGTAGATGGGTGCTTTACGGAACAGCATGGTACCGCCCATCCTCTGAGTGTAAAATGCCGACCCGCTCACTTGAAATCTAAATTACCTAAGTTCGGAAAATCAAGTGAAATTGCGTCACTCGCGTTACGTCAAATGTATCTTTACGTCATTTCCCATCCGTCTTGAGTCGGTTCTAAATCTGTCGCTCTCTATTCAACAAGAAAAAGCGAAGCAACCGAAACGCATGTTGAACATGGTTTATCTTGTGAGATTGTTGTGTGTCAAACGCATTTGATCTGTGAATATTCATCACGTCAGGAGTATTACTCTGATTGGCTGACCCAGGTCACGAGAATTCTTTGACTGACAGGCATAATCAGGTAGGAGCGCTCAAGTTCCAATTTTGGCTGTTCTGTCTAATTCGCGGGGTCGCTTCGAAATTTGTTTTGGTCGAAGTAAACGGTAATAAAACCGTTATTTCTAATATGCGGACTGTTAGTAAATGATAACAGTCATGTCTCACAAACGATATCAGCATTCGCCTAAAAGGCTCATGCTTGATATCTTTTTTCTCGACATGCCTGTTATCATTTGCTAACAGTCAGCATATTAGAAATAACTCATAATATTGCTATTTCATATGTAACGTGGATTTCCATTGGTCAATTGGGCAAAACTGAGCTCATTGTAAAAGTGATATCGACGACATTTCCGTCGATATCAGTTTTGATATCGACGACCTCTTTATTGCTTCCCCATTTCAAAAACAAAAACACATAAATTTAAAAACAAACAAATATATATGAAAATGTAATGATCCCAGAATTTAGTTGAGCAAGTGACTAAAGACTTTTTGAAAGAAAAGACATTTTGAAATACTGAAAAGTACAAGAAAAGAGTGAGAAAAAAAAAATAATCAGAGGGAGGGATATGGAACAGCCAAAACTGAGACAAATACTTTTATAATTTCTTTACAGTAAATACAAAATGTCCAGAGAATTAGCAATATATCTAACATTGACTGACTGTGTGATGATATCTTCTGCTATTGGTCTGCTTTGACAGTGACATGATATCAAAATCGAGACCGGAGGTCGAGATTTTGATATCACTGTCTCAACAGACCATAGCAGAAGATATCATCACACAGTCCGTCAATATTGGGTAGTATCTTGATTCATAGTGTGCTCACAAACAACGAAACACAGCTGTGCAGATCGCGTCGACGGGTTTCGGTCAGCCAGGACTAAGGCTCGGTGAAGACATTTCACTTCAATGTTAACTCTTCATGCCGACATATTAACTAATGTAATTACTTTTGTTCTTCTGTTAGGATTCATGTAACCCAACGGTGTTTAACGAAATGAATATTTTATCACTTGCCTTGCCTTAATTGCTTCATGCGGCTTTTGTCCTCTTGGCAACCCCCAAAAAAGTCGACGTCAAGTTCAGGTCCCTGTTTCAATGCGCCTATTCTACCATGGGTATTTATCATGGTTATCTAAAGAAGAGTTTTGTTGTGTTGTGTCGCGGTGACCTGAACATAATAACTTACACCCGGCCACTCCGCGTTTGACACAAGGCTTCTTCGTTGCCTTCACCTGTTTACATTTGTCTGTCCCTGGTGTTTGTGCAGTTTGTTATTTGGTCGAAACAATGTTTTATTTTTCTGTTTTACATGTTCATGAAATTTACATTATTATAACGTGAAGACAGCCACAAGTCTTCGGCTTAGGCCAAAAAAAAATTGTCTGTTTCTGGTCACCCGACCGACCCTAAATTTCGGCGCCGACCCTAAACTTTTTTTTTCCAAACTCAAAATTTTTTATTTTTTTTGGTGGTAAAGGACAGGGTGAGAAAATGAACAACAAAAACGTGTGAAAACGAAAGTCCGCTGACGATTTGTAAATGTGTTGAGTGTCTTGTCTCTATGTATAGTGAATCCAGTCTCTCTGCGCGATTTTTAAAGTTAGTTTTATTGGTCTACATTTGGGGTAACAAAAAAATAAAAAATAAAAAATCCCGACCTACCGACCCTATTTTTTTTAGCCATGTTACCAGAAACAGACAATTTTTTTTTTGGCCTTATGGTGGTCTCTTCAAACTTTGCTAGTTTCCTTTTCTTTTGTTGTTTCGAACATTTTAAAATAGCGTTGTCATTCTTATTGTTGTTGTAATTTGTGTTGATGTTGTTTGTGTTGTTGTTGTAAATCGTGTTGTTGTTGTTGTTTAGTAATTCGTGATGTCACTGTTGTTGTTGTTTAGTAATTCGTGATGTCACTGTTGTTGTTGATATCGTTGTTGATGTTGTTGTGTCGGGGATACCGTAAACAGACTATTTTTTTTCTTTTGGCCTTAACACACAAAAAAAGACACAAATCAATACTATGTTTTTGTTGCATGTCTGTATCATTATCTAACTTGCATAATACTGAAAAAAGTAAAGAGAATACATCCTAGTTGCCATTTAATATACGTTATAATCATTTAAAGGACTGAAAATACATGTCACAAAATGGTGAATACACTGGGTGAATACACAGGGTGAATACACTGGGTTAATACACTGGGTGAATACACTGGGTGAATACACAGGGTGAATACACTGGGTGAATACACTGGGTGAATACACTGGGTGAATACACTGGGTGAATACACTGGGTGAATACACTGGGTGAATACACGCTCAACCCTCCTGCCCGTACCGTGCACGATTGAACGCCCACACGGCTACACACACAATCTTCTACAAACTGACTCAAAAGAGAGCAGAAACTCTTTAAAAATCTTTCAATTCCTTATTGTGGCGTCGTTCCAGGCAGAGATATCTCCATAAGGTGTCTGTTTTAGATTTGAACAACCAACCAAACAAACAAAAACAAGAGAACTTGACATTTCCAGATGGAACCTGTTAAAGGCCCACTCCGCATCGTGCAAACAGTTCACCTACTGCCTCATTTCTGGCCTGGCTTTTACGCTGGATAAGACCATCCTTCCACTTGGTCACATACCAAAACTCGACATCCTGACTTTTTGTGTGAATTAATTTCCGAAAAAGGCACCAGTGCTTCTTACGAAATTGATTCTTTAAAAAAGAATATTACTGTGCACAGAGAACACCCAGGCTGTTCATTTTTGGTATGTGACCAAGTGGAGGGTTGTAAAAAAAACCTGTCCAGGTTACGAGAGAGAGAGAGAGAGAGCGGGCCTTTAACAAAAGCTTAAAAAATACAAAAACAAAAAACACACTCAACAACGAAAACCAGAATTATTTAGCTGCGCCGTCTAATCCGGTACCGGGTGATACCGACAGTACCACGCTGTGTGACGGGATGCAATCATGCCGGTGAAGTGTTTCATAATTTTGTTCGTCCCGTTGATACTTTTTTCTTATTTTTAAATAATCTTAAATAATTCGTTTCTGCTTCTATGCTGACAACTCCTTTGAGATATTAACGACCTTCAGTGGCAAGTGCTGATAAAATGAATGGAGATAGGCCCGGCGTCTTCGTTGTATCAAGCCATGCGCCCACGCGCAGCAAAATAAATGTATAAGGGTGTTTGAAAAATAAATCTGACACAAGATAGTCGTTTAAGACTCGCTCCCCCCCCCCCACCCCTACCCCTAAAAGGCAGGCGTCAATATAACCATAATTATTCTCTTCAATCGGGGAAGAAGCTCAATCGTCCTCAGGTTACTGTGTAACAGGCAATGATTCTATTTGATACCCTCCCACCGCTCTCACGTGTGTTTGTCTGTGTGTATAACTCATAACTCATAACATTTTATTGATCCAACAAAGGAAATTAAATTGGTCATCAGCACATATAGGTCATTAATTAATAATTATAAAAGAATAAGAGAAGAAAATTCATAAAACCCATGATAAAAAAAACAACCTTTTTTCTTGCACACCTGACACACCGACACACCAACACACATGCATACATACATACCTACATACATACCTACATACATACCTACATACATACATACATACATACATACATACATGCATACATTCCATATTAAAGTGTAGTTAAGAACATCACAGTAACTATGTCTGTCAGTCTGTCTGTCTGTTTCAGTGTCTGTCTATTTCACTGTGTCCGTGTCTGTCTGTCTGTTTGTCTGACTCTCTGTCTGTCTCTGTCTGTCTGTCTGTGTTTGCCTGTCTGTCTGTCTGTCTGTCCGTCTGTCTGTGTCTGTCTGTCTGTGTTTGCCTGTCTGTCTGTCTGTCTGTGTTTGCCTGTCTGTCTGTCTGTGTTTGCCTGTCTGTCTGTCTGTCTGTCTGTCTCCTTCTCTGTCTCTGATTCTCTCTCTCTTTCTCTCTCTCTCTCTTTCTCTCTCTCTCTCTCTCTCTCCCTCGCGCGCGCGTTTTCCTTCTCTCCCTCCCTCCACCCCCTCTCCCTCTCTCGAGCTCTTTAAGACTTCGTATCCATGTTAGACATCATACACTACAATGTGCACACATAGTCAGTATTCTGTATACATGTATTGCAAAACACATTTACGGCTGTACCTGTACATGTCACGTCCTCATGGCCTACACGCACAATGGTATCAGGTAGCGGACGACAGCTGTCGTTTACACACATTTTGAGTTACTGGCAAGTGTTAGGGTTGGGATCTTTCAGGGGATATATCAATTATAACAATAACACGTTCTCACACAGCGACGTTCACCGCACAAAATGAGTTTTCTGCCGCTTTGTAAATATGAGGAAGAACATTATTTGACATTAAAAATCACACATGAAACTAGTTGAAGCAGATGAAAAACCGTATGTATCGATTGGACATTGGATTTCCCTTCTTTGAGCCATGTGACGTCAGAGGCCTACAAAACTTCATATTTGGGCGTTTCAGGTTAACCGAAACTTCAAAGGAACTACTTACTTCATATTTGGGACACGCGGATTAACCCACAGATCATAATACACGTCTGCCAAACTGTACAAATGAAGCGATTTGCAGATCTATCTCGGAAAGAAATTGAAAACAAAAGACGACTTTTAACTCCGATCGAATACCAACACACTTCAGCTGAACAAAATATGAACATGGGAGACACCCTCCATCAGCATATTGCAGGCAACACACAACTCCAAGTTTTGCCGCGGCCAAATTCAAACCCCTCTCGTCGCACACACAGCCACCGGCCGAGTCGATATGCGCGGGGCAAGTAGTTTCGACATGTCCTTTGAAGATATGAATTTCTTCCTCAGTGCAGAAAATGAACCTGATATGCCATCATCCACGACAATGCAAGTTCTGCCTACTTTCCACAACTGTACCATAAACAACTTGAACATCACAATAACAAAATAAGACCAAACGTGTTGATTGTCTCTGCTGTTAACCCCACAAGCTAACTCAATGAACTCGTCCAGTCTTGATCGCGAGACAGGGTGACGACAAGTGTGTACAACAGTTACTGACACTGACGGTGCAAAGAGATGTAGAAATTTAATTGGTGTTTTATTTGATGTTCATGAATGCTCCGTTCCTTTGATTATGTTCTGAACAAAATGTTGCGATAATCAAATATTCTAATGTTTATTGAAGGAGTTAAATAAACTTTTGAAGTTGCACTAATTTTGTGGCGCATTGAAGTGTATGTGTTTGGCAGTGATGTACATTTTAGTCGGTCTCCGGTCTCTGACCGATCCAATTTCCCCAGGACCTATAGCTTTAACCCCAGCAGGACACAGGTCCGATTAACCTACAGAAGAAGTGGTCAAGGGTAGGATCGTTTTTGACAATGAAGCGGACATGCGGACTGTTCAATTTTCAAGACTGAGGAAAGCTTGTTTCGGTTTTACCAAGCGAAAGTAAACACTGCGTGAGGAAAGCTGGTTTCGGTTTTGCCAAGCGAAAGTATGCACTGCGTGTGACCAGTTTGTTGAGTGAACGAGGCACCATATGGGATCTGATTCTTTGAATTAATTTATCCTCAAGTTGGATCAAGAAGAAAAAAAGAAAACCGAACCCATATGGTGCCTCGAGTGCATTCATTGGCTCAGCAATAAATCGTTGAGAGAGGATTCAGTGCACAGAACTTGGTGTGTACGGCTCGAAGAAACCGATTGTGTGTCAAAACCCAGGACATGATCCTGAAAGCAAAACTTGAGGGACCCGCAGAACGGTCAGATGCCTACCTGAAAAACATTGTCCACAGATGGGCAGTGAAAAAAAACCGACAACTGTTCAAATAACTTTGAAATGTGATTCAATCCTTTGAGTATCTAGTCATGACAGTCGCGGAGGGTGGAAGAATTTAAACTGAAAAATCTTTTTAAATGCGGTTTTATGAGTCGTGTTTTTGTCCTATTTAAATTGCAATCTCAGGACACTGTGTCCTATTGATTTTCAGTCTTCAGGACAATTGTCCTAAAGGCTGCTAGAAAAATGTACATCACTGGTTTGGTGTAAACAGGTGTTCTTGGTGTGTATGTTTGATTGCATGTGTGTGTGCTCATTCAATCGTCAAAACAACAACAAAGTCAGTACCTGAAAGGAATTCGATCGATACATAAATGTTATTTGCGTTTTTGACCAAAATATGACATTTTACACAAATCTCGACAGTCATTGTTCACCTCGACCGCTATGGCGGTCTCGGAGAACAATGACTGTCTCGATCTGTGTAAAATGTCATATTTTGGTCAAAAACGCAAATAACGTATAATAACCATGGACAAAAGAAGTCTCATTACATAGCACCCACGTAAAATACCAATAAGATGTTAAATATATAGCGGTTAAGCAAACTAAAAGAAACAAAGAAAGTGGTCTTCTCGGCAAGAAGCTCGACAGCCATTATAAGACGTAGGCTTGTGTTGTTTTCATAACTATATGCATTTTAATTCCGTAAATATATAAAACAATAATATAATTGTATGTTCTATCTAGTCCGACAGCCGCCAAGAATCAGCAAGCCAGCGACGCCTCGTCAAGAGTTCTTTCTTCCCAACAATGCCAACAACGACATATTTCTCAACTGCTCTGCGACTGGAAGGCCATTGCCAAGGTAAGACGTTACATAGGTCTGTTAGTAGACTTCGTCTGTCTGTCTGTCTGTCTGCCTGCCTGGCTATCTGTCTATTTATCTATCTATCTTTATCCTACATACGTAAGAGAGACCACTCATGAGATAACAATATCGTTCAAACCACACGTGTGTATATCATGTTAATAAGGTCGTGTCAAACAAGTCTGGCAGGAACCTGACTTTCCACTGCTTATAATGCCACATTATCCCCCCCTCTGCTTCTTTCTCTCTGTAAACTTGTAGGGCTAGTTATTTTTCGGTAACTTACCCAACAACCAAAATCACTTACCCAACAACGGGCCTGAATCCTCGATAGCTCATGGGTAGAGACTGTACACATTGTGGATCTACTTTTTGCGACTCAAAAGTTCAGAACACTCTAATGTACAAAATATACATTTCTGGAGCAAACAATACAACCATACCGCATTTAAACCAGCAACTACAGGCTTGAACACATGAATCTCAATATAAAATCCATGAGTTTGGTTGTTTTCTGAATTCAGATCTGCCGTGCACAATCGTTTATCGCTAGCAAGATTCCAAGGAAAAGTAACTCTCATACTTTGTCTAGCGACACGAGTAGTTCCCCTTCCAGATTTCGGCTGCATCTACAAGACTGCAATCCGACGGTCAGTTTTCAACAATATTTCATTTATAAACAGATCACACGCAATCAATTACAAACATTTAATCAACTTGAAGAACATGCAGCGGTTTCATACACTATTTTGCCCCAGAAAACTAAACTTCATACAGTTTTTAGCGTTGGAACACGGGTGTAAAACTTCGTCTGCTAGTCACATTCGAGGAAAGAACATTTCCTGAGCGATACCAAAACATGAACAGAACACACACTATCTGCCTTTACCGCCACAGCAGAATGACAACATAACTGTGTACTTGATTTTAGTTCAAAACATGGAAACTGACAAGAAGTGTTAACAAAATTGAATGATTTGCACGGAACTATTCAACCGCGCATTAATCGATCGCCTGCGCAGGTAGACTGGTTGGGTGAATATGATTCGATCAAACTTTCGCACAAAAACTCCTCTTTTCTTTGAATAACTGAAGAAAGGAGGGATAAAGAGGTTACATACCTCGTCTCAGTGATTATCAATAATAATGGTCTCAGTTCGCGGTCATGAAAAAGCTCGCTGAAGCTCGCATTTTTCATGATCCGCTAACTTCGACAAGCGAGCTTTTTCATGACCGCGAACTTCGACCATTATTTTTGATAATCACTGAGACTCGGCATGTAACCTCTACGTCACTGAGACAATTAAACGTCATTCTAGAAACATTTTTGAGCGTGCTGTTACCCTTGGAAGAATGTTTAGAACTAACACGTCACGCTATACTTTCTATGGTGATGTCGTGCTGCAATAGTGCACGGGACTTTCGAAGAGATCGAGGTTCCATCAAAAGCGTATATTTATATACTCTGGGATTTTAGCAGAAGGCACGCAAGTACAGTATGTAGGATAAACAATACTACATGGCTTGCAGTATGTAGGATAAACAATACTACATGACTTGCAGTGTGTAGGATAAACAATACTACATGGCTTGCAGTGTGTAGGATAAACAATACTACATGGCTTGCAGTGTGTAGGATAAACAATACTACATGGCTTGCAGTGTGTAGGATAAACAATACTACATGGCTTGCAGTGCCCACCAGAGTTCTTCTTCTTAGACTCCCACGTTCGCTCATGTTTTTAGTACGTGTATGACCGTTTCTACCCCGCCATTCAGGCAGCATACGCCGATTTTGAGTGAGGCATGCTGGTATTTTCGTGTTTCCATAACCCACCGAACTCTGACATTGATTACAGGATCTTTTCCGTGCGCACTTGGTCTTGTGCTTGCGTGTACACACGAAGGAGGTTAATTCACTAGCAGGTCTGCACATAAGTTGACCTGGGAGATCGGAAAAATCTCCACTCTTAACCCACCAGGCGGCAGCGACCGAGATTCGAACTCACGACCTCCCGATTAGGAGGCCGACGTCTTACCATCACGCCACTGCGCCCGTCGCTCGCAGTTCAATATTTAAAACAGCAACTTGTGTAAATCTGGTTCGACACAGCAAGCCATGTAGTATTTTTGTCTGTCTGTCTCCTCGGAGAGTCACTGTTCACTATGCTACCTACTGTCATTTTTGATGTAATACTACTCACAATGCAACACGGCGCATAATGATCTGTTTACGTTTCTACCCGCTTATTGTGAGGTTAAGAAAATTCGCTGTGGTTACTTTGCTTTGATTTTTAAAAGTTGAAATTGACGTTATCAGGTGAGTGACAACGAACTTTACCACCCCCTCCCAAAATTGTCCACTTATTGTGTGTCCAAAAAATGTTACAACTGTCCACAGCTACGACTGGTACTACAACGCGATGCCGATCCAACCTCAGCTGGGCGACATCACGGTTGACCACACGACAGGAGCACTGACCATCAGAAAGCCCACCACGGCCATCCAAGGCTACTTCAGCTGTCGCGCCAGGACCACGTTCCCTAACGGCGTCTCCGCGCTGTCCATCTCACACAGCGTGGAAGTCAGGGCGGCACGTGAGTTCCGTCTTTTGACGTTTAAATCTAAACACCAAGATGGGTAATCTTGAACTTTAGCGTGTTAAACTCATAGCTCATAATTCAGAGGCATTTAAGTCTCCAAATTTGTAGAATCAGCACTTGTAATCATAACAAGTCATTTTAGATCCCTTTGAAGTTACGGAATGAACTCCGATGAACTGTACGAATGCATTTCGTTTACATGGGTCAAAGAAGGAATTATCCGTATGAGCGGGCAAAGGGAGACAACTCTTTCGTGTAAATGATGTCCCATGGTTGACAACGTACGCCATTTTCGGTGCATTTGCGTCGATTGAACAACCACATTAATTAATTATGCTTAAGTTTGGAGCTCAATCCGTCAATTAATTTCACGACAAATGTTCTTTGGCTTGCTTACATGGACTTGTATCAAAAATAAGTCAAGAATGTCACTGAATACTGACCTATGAATTTAACACGCTAAAGTTCAAGATTACCCCAAGATGACTGTGGGTGAAAACACATTTGAAAAACAAAAGAAATCGGTACTCACCAACCAAAGACAAAGTGGAATTTGCGCCTGTGGAGGCTTCTTCAGGACAACGAATTAATGGAAGGGCGCTGGTTCTGTGCGACGCTTAGTTTTCGAGATAGGTGTGACTGACGAAGAACAGGACGTCACATTCCAAATAAGCACGACTATGTTGCAGGTGGAAGCCGCTGAGATTGCATTTCTTCGGGAGGTTTCCGCAAAAATAGATATTACACGATTTGCGCGAAACAGTTGAGAAGCAGACGATCTCTGAGATCTCTGTTCGTCTCGTGCTAACGTTATTTTGTGTGATAACGATTTACTTGCAAACTAAAGTATACAATTTGGTGTGTGAGTGGTAAATGTAAATAGAAATGTGTAATACAGACAAAGCAAACAAATAAACGTGTTTTTCTCGTGAAAATGTTGCGTTGTGCGGGTGTTTGGGTGGCCACGTGATGTACACAAAGCAAAGTGCGGGACCGACTATGCTATGTGCTGTAACACTGGCAAGTTAAAAACACGAGAAAAACGATTTCGTTATGCGGGCAGCCACGGGGGATGTATGTATTTTTCAAATGGTTGTAAAATAAGTCTTGCATTTATCACCGTACTCAGGCCCTGTTCTTGTTTTCGTCACACCTAAACCCGTTATTTCTTGTGAGCGACGCAGCATTAAATACACAGGAAAACAAAAGGCAAAAGCAAAACGAAAAGTCGCTGTGGTATTCGTTGTCCCCAAGAAGCCTCCATGGCCAATAATTCGACCTTGTCTTTCTGCTGTCTTTGTGTTGGTGAGTACCGATTTATTTTTATTTTCACATTTTTACATTTAGTTAAATATTTGACTGAGTCTACTGCTGGAATTCATAACATATAGACTGCTCACGTCCAAATCGGAAAAAAAAGAATACAAAAACAAAAATAAAAAAGTCATTGCTCCTCGTGACCATCTTGGAGACATTCTGAAATAAGACACAGCGTCATTTCTTTGTTTCTTGTTTGTCAACTTCAAAGGCCGTTAGGGGCTCCGCTCACATATGTAACTTCAGCAGGACCGACGACGCACTGCAGAGTATCCCAGCCCGCTACACGTTGCATGAAAGGAAAACAGGCCAAGTACTCGTCATAATCCCTATCGCGGCATAAATAATAGGCAGTGCGTCGTCTGTGCCGCTGAAACTGCGCAGGTATATTCTGCCCATAAGGTCGAGAATCTAGTGAATGTTGTGTTGTGTCCTGAATTAAACCTTCCAAAAGTTAACCTTTCTTGTCTTTTGTTAGGGCTAGGGTTAGGGTTAGCCGGGAATATATAGAGATAGGAGGTTAGTTTTGGTGAGAAAACATCCAGTTTGTCCAATGTTATTCTTGTTGGCCGGTGTAACACGACATTTTTACTCCACGAAAAATGTACTCCGGAGTAAATATTTCGTACGAAATTCTTACTCCGAGTACACTTTTCGTACGAGAAAAGAACTCCCCAAGGCACGAAAAAAATACTCCCTCCACGAAATTTTTACTCCCCATTTTGTTTACTTCCAGAAAAAATCTTGTACGCAAAAATGGGGTGCGGGCGAAGGGATAATGCCAATATAAGTGATCTCGCGCACACGAATGTCGCGCTACCCTCCTTCCACCCCTACCACCACCAAGACTAACAGGGGACAAGGGAGTAAAAATTTCGTACACCTGGCATGGGAAGTTAAATTGCTTGTGTTGGGGTGAAGTAATTTATTCGTTATTTATTCGTCAGGGGAGTAACATTTTTGTACGAAATGTTCACTCGGAACTCACCTGTCTTGGGGAGTAATTTTCTCGTGTAATGGGGGAGTGCTTTTTTCGTAAAGGGAGTAACTTTTTCGTACGAAATGTTTACTCCGGAGCAAAAATCTCGTGGGAGTAATTTTATCGTGTTACACCGGCATATTGACTAAATGTTTTGACAGACTATTACGCGTCTTGATTTTTGTAAGCTTTGTATTATTGTTCATGTGGAATTTTGAGAAGAAATATCAAGGCTGTCTTTCCCAGAGAAATCTCTTGGTAATTAACAAGTCGTGCCGCCGATTTTTGTTCTGCTTTCTTTCTCCGGCATGCGTGTGTTTGCAGTTTCCGAGCACTAGCTGGGACTTTGGCTGTGGCATGTCCATCGTGTCGAAGACTGGGCCATAGCAGATAGATATGTGGCCATACCACACAGATAACATCAATGGTGCATTTATTGTTGTGGTTTTTTTAAAGCAACAGGTGTGTTCATTCCACTACTTGGTAGCTTGACCTTAATACAGGACACCATTTGAACGATAAAATAAAAAAGATGGAATATGTTACTTCAAAGAAACGTTTTTATGACTGTCTGTGCAAAACATGTTTCCTGTCTCAGGACTGGACAACTGGCAAAACAAGGAGCCTGGGGAACAGATAGCAGCGAAGGAGGGAGAGTATGTGTCCATTAGGTGTGACGACAACCGGCCCCAGTCCATCGGACCCAGTCTCTTTAAGTGGTTCAAGAACGTGGACGTCGAGTTCCAGGAGGTACTGGACGACGAGAGGATCTTCATAGACAACACAGGTCAATGTTCTGTAGTTTCTCAGCATGCACAAACAAGCACATGTGTTAACGCGCACATACAGATAAACCGATACACGCACACACGCACGTACGTACGTACGTAAGTAAGCACACACGCACTCATGCACGCACGCACGCACGCACACACACACACACACACACACACACACACACACACACACACACACACACACACACACACACACACACACACACACACACATATATATACGAGTCCCGTCCATTGCTTCACATAGATCTGCTATGTATGTCATACCTGTGCTGAGAGGTCTAGAGTTCTACCACGCTGAGGTCATTCTCCGTTTCAAACTGGCCATCAGTATTGAATCTTTTTTCTCCTTGAGATAAACTAATGAGATAAACTAATGAGGTCCTTCTCTGGTTAACACCGGTCACCCAACGTGTGTGCAGGCACGCTGCACTTTACCTACGCACAGACACATGACACGCAGCCCGGGTACGCGTGTGCCGTGACCAACGTGCTGGTCGGCAATATCCAGACTGGACGACGACACCAACTGACCGTGTCCGCAGTCAGTTCAGGTGAGAAGATAGACAGGTGTATCTTGATGGGGTCGTCCCAGGCGTATAGTCGCTATGTGGACCTTTCTGCACTGGCACACTTCGTAAAACTGTCTTCAACATGAGAGCCTTGGTTTGATAAAATTATGAGGCAGATGTTTTGTCACACTAACCTTGGCATGAGAAATGATCGTGTGTATTGGCTACACACACAGACAAAGAGACAAACGGGCAGGGAGAGAGAGAAAGAAAGAAAGAGAGAGAGAGAAAGAGAGAGAGAGAGAGAGAGAGAGAGAGAGAGAGAGAGAGAGAGAGAGAGAGAGAGAGAGAGCGAGTGTGTGAGGGTGAGAGAGAGTCAGAAATACAGACCGACAGTCAGACTCACGGACAGACAGACAGCATGGGATGAGAGGGAGGGGGCTAACACACTGAAACAACTTACTGTACCAAAGCTACTCTCCAAGTGGATCCCCTGCTATAACTAGAAGCATTCGCTCGTTCTATGTTCCAGTGCCAGAGGCCAGACCAATCCTGCAATTCTCCACGGAAACCAACGGGCAGGCGGCCTTGACCTTTAAAGCAAACGACAGAGGTCGCCTGGAGTGCGTCTTCAGTGGATAGTGAGTGTTGGTGTTGTTGGTGTTGTTGTTGCTGTTGTTGTTGGTAATCGGTGATGGGGGTGATGGTGGTGGTGATGATGTTGTTGGTGGTGCTATTGTCGTCGTGGCCGTCGTCGTTGTTGTTGTCGTTATTGTTGCTGTTGTCGTCGTCGTTGTTGTGCGGATTTTTTCTTTCTTAAGACTAAAATCCCATATTTTTACTACAATTACAATCGGTTGATATTGTCCAAGGAAATTTAGAACAGAAATCAACAGCATGAATTATAATTTCTTTAATGGCTTCCCGGTCTTACACAAGGTTGACCCTAAATGACAACCCTATCAATATTCATTCTACTAATTCTACGACAAAACTAATTGAAGAAAGAACACATCTACACGCATTCTCTGTGACCAATGAATATGATATCATCTGGTTCGTTCTCGATCGAAATCCACGACTAACTAATTACCCTCCAAGACGGCGAAACGGTTCTCCCTCTGGGTTAATGGCTTCCTTCTCTGCAGCGTTAATAACGTCTGCTCTCCGACTTGCCTGGTCTGTTGATCTCAACGGCCTATTCTTCTACTTCCGGCGTTTCTGTATCTACGTAGTTGCTTAGCGATGTACAAACACTTGGTTGTATAAACAATTCGTCGCTAAGAACTACAAGTTGAAATAATTAGATCAGACACGACATTTCTACAATAAAAGAAAGAATTGTGGCTGAAAGAAATGACGTACATCTTTCTGACGTAGATAGTCTCGGTAATCTCGGACCCGCGTGACGTGATTATCTAGTAGTCTCGGCACTCGCGTGTTCTAATGAGCTAAAAGAATCAATCCTTTACAGTCGTCATTGTTGTTGCAAATATATAGCCCTCTCTTTCAGGTATTTATGAAAGCTTCAAGCTTTAATCTGAAAAAGTTACAGCTATTCTGAAAAATACGTATGTGCTCTATTGTTTAATCTTGCAAAGCAAAGTGTGATTTGTCTCGTGAAGAATTTTCCTTCAATCAGTTTTAGATTAGCAGTGATAGGGATATTACAAACAACACAAAAGCAAACGACCAAACATATCCTTTATTCGCCCTTTAATGATATACGATACCAATACACGAACAGCCTGGCGGTGACCTTACACGTAATTTATCATTTATAAGCCACCGAGACAAAATTTGTCCTCGAAATTTCTGTTCAATTTCTCCTGAAACATGCAGAAATGACAGAATTTTGACATGAGGGCATAATTCGCAATGTGACGTTTTCCCGAACCTTGTTATGATTTTGAGGTCAGGTTATTTTCATTAGAAGAGAGGTCATGGTTCTTTTAACCAATGTCGTTTCTCAAGTACAATCCCGACAACCATTAAGTAAATGCTATCAACCATAAAGCCTGTTGTTAATGGGGCGAAGTCCATTTCGCGAAGTTTGCTTCACGAAGTTGGCTTCATGGAGCAAAACACACCATATGTGACCCTCCACCACGAAATGAGTCGCATGTCACCTCGCGCGGTTCTGCGCTAGGCTTAATATAAGTCCGGGGAGTGTCTGGTAACAGTGTGAGGGTCACCTTAGTTACAGGCTTATAACTCAAACAGTTTTCGCTCTTTTCTAAAACGGTTTTCACCACTGGATAGAGCATAAAAAACTCTTTATTATGTAAAAATATTAAAATTATGCAAAGGTGACATGCGACTCATTCCGTGGTGGAGGGTCACATATTTGTTACAAAATTCTTCTCAAATTCGACTTCGTGCTTCATTAAGGACAAGCTAAGCATACAAAACTCACGGTGTGTTTCAGTGTCAACGTCCCTGGCGATGAAACGCCGAGCGTGGCGTGGTTCGACAACGCCAACAACCCGATCGTCAGTGGCCGGGGCCGCTACACAATAGAGAATTCTGGCCGCGTGTTGCTGATCGACTCTCTGAGAGAAGCAGACGACAAGCTCTACACCTGCCAGGGCTCCAACACACTGGGCTCCACCCGGGCAACCATGCAGCTCAATGTCACAGGTACGTTTAAAGACACAGTCATTAAGAAAACATTGCGAATGAGGAAGTCCGCAGAACCATCGCTCAGCACGTGGATCACTATGAAGACCAGTTGACCACTGACTGTCAAGAAGAGGAAGCTGAGATGGTATGGCCATGTTACAAGAAAGGCGGGCTGTAATGATATCCATGATACCTGTGAAACACCAGGAACCCAGTACCTCTGAGCTATAGCGGATACTGTTATATTGTGCTTACTGAGAGTATCTTCCCTTTCTATAACAGTAAACCATAACATCACACGGGCTCTCTTAGACCACCCTCCACGGTACGGCGCGCAGGAAGAGGAGACAGACAACATCGCAGAGTGGACTGGGAAATGCTTCGCAAAAACGTAGAATACTGAGGTCTAACGAATGACGTATCACAACGTGCGCGGTCGTCCTTGGCGGTCAATCAATCAATCAATCAATCAATGAGTCTTATATCGCGCATATTCCGTGGGTACAGTTCTAGGCGCTCTGCAGTGATGCCGTGTGAGATGAAATTTTATACGGCCAGTAGATTGCAGCCATTTCGGCGCATATTTACCTTTCACGGCCTATTATTCCAAGTCACACGGGTATAGGTAGACAATTATTAACTGTGCCTAAGCAATTTTGCCAGGAAAGACCCTTTTGTCAATCCTGGGATCTTTAACGTGCACACCCAATGTAGTGCGATCATTGCGCAGACGACACTTCTAGACCGCCAATCATTTTTTGTGCGCATCACGTGCTCCACATAAATCGGCCGGAAACGAAGCAATTGGGAAACCTGGATTGCTCACAACCGGCAGAGGCTGAGACAGCTATAGTGCAGCGCTAGTCAGTGCTGTGCCCCTACGACCCAGGCGGGTTACGGTATCAGTAAGCAGTGAGTGAGAATTTAAGAAAACACGTAGGAGAAGTTTTGCTTAGAACTGTAACTTCAAAGAAGTCCAAGAGACACACACCTGCAACGATTAACTTGAAAATTCTCAGTAACTATATTAATTAACCCCTCGACTTTGGGTAAATGGGTAAATAGCAGATACATAGTTTGCTAGATAAACAAAAGGTCAATACTCTGACAAGGAAAACAACTGCTGTACATTGGTCTTTGGATTACATCAAGAGGATTGCCTCCCCTAGAGACCGTTTCATCAGTTGTGGGATAATCGCTATACGTTGTATGTTTTATCCATATCTTAAATAAATTTAGATTCTTCTAGCAGTCAAGGGGTTAATTAAATCAACAAATCTTTCATTTTATGTCAGCAGACAGTCGTTCGTGTTTATGAAAAAAGCAAGATTAAAAACATACAAAACCTTGCCCAGATCACCCTCAAGTTTTTGAATACATTTGCATGAATTTGCATAAGCATTTTGACAGATAATTGTTGACACGTTTGTTCCTGCTACAGCCGCGCCCATCTGGGTGGAGCCACTGCAATCCACCACTGTCCCTCAAGGCCAGGACGCCGTGTTTCACTGTCAGGCAAGGTCAGCTGTCGGCGAGGTCCCCCCTGATCCCCCCAGGTGGCGTCGGAACGGCATATCCATGAATAGTGGTTACGGTCAGTATATTTTGTTGCAGAACAAATAATGCCAGGCCCCATCCCCCTTGTACCCCTCCGTTCTTCTCAACTTGCTGGTGGAGCTGAAAGGATTTTTTTCTAGCTCAATTTTGTTATTTCTGTAGAGATGTTCATGTCTAGATTCAATAGCAGACCAGCAGCGTTTCAAATTAAATGTTTATAAAGAGTTCCATAAATCTTGATATGAAAGGAAGTAATAAATACGTTAAATTATTTGGTCATTAGCCTTTCGAAATGACCGTACACACACACACACACACACACACACACACACACACACACACACACACACACACACACACACACACACACACACCACTACCATCACCACTATTAACAACAACAACAACAACAACAGCAACAGCAACAACGAAAACAACGACAACAACAAAAACAACAAAATCAACAACAGCAACAAAAACAATATTAACAACAACAGCAACATCAACAACAACAAAAACGACATCAACAACAACAACAACAACAACAACAACAACAACAACAACAACAACAGACACCTTTTCCTCATATTACAGACCCCAACAAGTACGAGTTTTCTGAGGGTCGCCGCGTCCTGACGGTGAAGGCCACGAGGAAGAACGCGGACATCGCCTGCTTCCAGTGCTACGTCGGCAACAGTGTGGGTGATTCGTACGGTGAAGGCTGCCTCAACGTCATTCGTGAGTAGTCTCCCGTTTTGTGGGAATAGAAGAATTCAGGAAATAACTCTGTCGAGTTTGTATGGGATGTGAAAGAATGAATACTCTTGCTTTTAGTGAGTCAAACTCTCTACACGTGACAATATAGGCCAGTCACAGGGCCGGACCAAATGAGTTGTAAGGAGGGGGTTCCTCCTTTTTTGGGGGGGCAAATCAGCGAAGTTCCCCCGGAAATTTTTTGAAAAACGGTTAAAATCTGTGCAATCTGGTGCATTCTGGGCCTTGTTTTGAGGGTTAAGAGCAGCATTGTGGGGTAGGGGGGGGGGGGGGGTACCTTTTTCTCATCGGATTTCACATTGAATAAAATTTGTTAGAGACACACACAAAATTTATTTAAAAAAAAACAAAACAAAAAAAACACTCAAAGCAAGGTACATGCTTTTTCCAGGGGTGGGGTTCCGGAACCCCTGGAACCCCCCCCCCCCCCCTGGGTCCGGCACTGAGTCACTATAGCGAGATGGAGACTTGTGGACAAGGAGCACGTGTAGAAAGTTTGCCTCACTAAACAGCAAGAGTATTCACTCTTTCACAACCCACACAAACTCGACAGAGTTATTTCCGGAGTTCATCTATTGTGTCCCCTTGCTACAGTATCTCTGGCCAAAGTGACCTGACTTTGGCCGAGCTGAACCGATCAATCTGGTCCTGCAAAAGCAAAATCTGGCGACCTTGACGGAGATTGAGTTGACACAACTTGTCATCATTTTTACGAGCTTTCATTTATAAAGCGTCGGGTGACTATAAAAACCATGGTGGTAGGGCCTAGTTATCAAGTCCAAGTTGTTAATCATTTGGAGGTCAAAGGTAATCTCAAAGACCCATTCAACCTTGCTTATAACCACAACGTATCATGGCCAACGGGGACGCAGACAAGTATGACCGTTCTGCTTGAAGTTCTAAAAGATATGCGACAGAAACAAGAAGTATATAATGCTTGCAGATTGGGAAACAAATCTTGACCCTTTTAAGTAAGATAAAACGCGTCAGGTTTTAAGAAACAGGACGCCATTCTTTCTTGCATTTCGTTCCAGTGCCGATACAAATCATCACCAGACCGGCAGCAAAGCAGTCGATAGACAAAAAAGGCGACATTGTAGACCTGACCGTGGTGGCCACGTCTGACAACCTCTACCCTCTGGCCTACACGTGGTATTTCAACAACGTCACGTATGATTCCCTGCACGCTCCGCCCCACGTCATCTACGACGTCAACACCAACCTGGCCTACATCAACACCAGCGACCTGACGGACCAACAGATGCGGGACATCAGGGGAGTGTACAGACGTCAAGTCTACCACGAGTTTGAGACAGTCTTTGTGGACATGGAAGTGGACTTACTAGATGACCCATTAGGTGAGTGGAGACATTTTCGGAATTTGAAAAGCTCTCACGAGACATTCGTACTGCATTCTCTTTGTTAGGCTTCAATTATCGCGAGAACTCAGTACACCGAGTCTCCGCAGCTCTCGCGAGAGTCCACCCCACGTGCTTTGCTTTGCTTCAAAGGCCAAGAAAGCTTGCTAAAGCTTGGACTATCGACCCTACCAGTACCGCATGTGAGCCCCATATCGGCCCCTTGTTATTTTACACATGTCTTCTGGGGCCCAGTTAGCCGATCTGGGTCCCGTGTGGGTAGCATCTGGGTAACCACGAAGGGAGTGGAGAAATGCCACCCTCATTCACCCCATACGTTCCCCACATAAAGGAAAGCTATAGAGGGTCTAGTGTAGGTGGTTGTGAAGTGGAAATAACTGAGGGAAAGTTGGGTGGTACTTGGCGGTTCATCGAACAAGAATATTGGAAAGCGGTTTACCGAGAGCAGTTATGTTCTAACTAAGGTCTCTGCAAAAAGCAGATATGGGTTATTGGAACAAATACTTTCATGAAAATGATGCACATGATGAGGGGCTATTCTGTCATGGAGCGACGGGGAGGAGGGGGGGGGGGCATTGATTATTGGATCATAGGAACTAATACTTTTACGAACATTGGAGACTAAAACATGTTGAGGTCAGAGAGAGAGAGAGAGAGAGAGAGAGAGAGAGAGAGACAGACAGAGACAGAGACAGAGAGAGACAGAGACAGACTGAGAGAGAGCCGGAGA
>NC_090255.1:2296486-2313986 GCF_037325665.1 Littorina saxatilis
TCTATCAAATCTCTTGGCACCTGAGAGACTAAACAGCATTGAACCAGCGACTTTCCCAAGTTGTTTGAAAGTGTGTTCGGGCAAGGAGCCACCCGGTCGTTATAATTGTCAGTGTGTTGTGTAACTGTAGCGGTTGTGGGTGTAAGACTCTCCAGGCAAGAAGCTTCCCGGTCATACCAATGTTCAGTGTGCTGTGTTACTGTAGGGGTTGTGCGCGTCAAGAATCAAAGGCAGAGTGAGGCTGTAGTGTCAAGATACAGTGTGAAGCTGATGCACCTCTTAATTGCTACAACCTACGAGTCAGTGCATGGTACAGGCAACGAGACAGCGAGTTTTGACATCCAATGCATCTGTTGTGTAACTGTGGGTGTTGATAACAAGAAGCAGAGACCAGAGAGAGGACTTGTAACAAGAAGCAGAGACCAGAGAGAGGACTTGTAACAAGAAGCAAAGACCAGAGAGAGGACTTGTAACAAGGACAGACCAGAGAGAGGACTTGTAACAAGGACAGACCAGAGAGAGGACTTGTAACAAGAAGCACAGACCAGAGAGAGGACTTGTAACAAGAAGCACAGACCAGAGAGAGGACTTGTAACAAGAAGCACAGACCAGAGAGAGGACTTGTAACAAGAAGCACAGACCAGAGAGAGGACTTGTAACTAGAAGGACAGACCAGAGAGAGGACTTGTAACAAGAAGCACAGACCAGAGAGAAGACTTGTAACAAGAAGCAAAGACCAGAGAGAGGACTTGTAACAAGAAGCAAAGACCAGAGAGAGGACTTGTAACAAGAAGCAAAGACCAGAGAGAGGACTTGTAACAAGAAGCACAGACCAGAGAGAGGACTTGTAACAAGAAGCACAGACCAGAGAGAGGACTTGTAACTAGAAGGACAGACCAGAGAGAGGACTTGTAACAAGAAGCAAAGACCAGAGAGAGGACTTGTAACTAGAAGGACAGACCAGAGAGAGGACTTGTAACAAGAAGCACAGACCAGAGAGAGGACTTGTAACAAGAAGCACAGACCAGAGAGAGGACTTGTAACAAGAAGCACAGACCAGAGAGAGGACTTGTAACAAGAAGCACAGACCAGAGAGAGGACTTGTAACAAGAAGCACAGACCAGAGAGAGGACTTGTAACAAGAAGCACAGACCAGAGAGAGGACTTGTAACAAGAAGCAGAGACCAGAGAGAGGACTTGTAACAAGAAGCAAAGACCAGAGAGAGGACTTGTAACAAGAAGCAAAGACCAGAGAGAGGACTTGTAACAAGAAGCAGAGACCAGAGAGAGGACTTGTAACAAGAAGCAGAGACTAGAGAGAGGACTTGTAACAAGAAGCAAAGACCAGAGAGAGGACTTGTGTCGAGATGCATAGCGTGGGAACTGTCACACTGCATGGACACACACTGCCAATCCCAGCTGTTCCAGTGTGACAGTAATGATCGTTCAAAGTCTTGCAATTTACTGTAAGAACTGTTGGCTTGCCATTGTGCAGCGAATTTCGTGAGCCGACCATGACAAGGCAGCAAAACAAAACAAAACAAGTAAATTAGTCAAGTAGCTGTCGAACTCACAGAATGAAACTGAACGCAATGCAACGCAGCAAGACCGTATACTCGTAGCATCGTCAGTCCACCGCTCACGGCATAGGCAGTGAAATTGACAAGAAGAGCGGGGTATTAGTTGCGCTGGGAAGGATAGCACGCTTTTCTGTACCTCTCTTCGTTTTAACTCTCTGAGCGTGTTTTTAATCCAAACATATCATATCTATATGTTTTTGGAATCAGGAACCGACAAGGAATAAGATGAAAGTGTTTTTAAATTGATTTGGAAAATTTAATTTTGATAATAATTTTTATATATTTAATTTTCAGAGCTTGTTTTTAATCCGAATATAACATATTTATATGTTTTTGGAATCAGCAAATGATGGAGAATAAGATGAACGTAAATTTGGATCGTTTTATAAAAAAACATATTTTTTTTACAATTTTCAGATTTTTAATGACCAAAGTCATTAATTAATTTTTAAGCCACCACGCTGAAATGCAATACCGAAGTCCGGGCTTCGTCGAACATTACCCGACCAAAATTTCAACCAATTTGGTTGAAAAATGAGGGCGTGACAGTGCCGCCTCAACTTTCACGAAAAGCCGGATATGACGTCATCAAAGACATTTATCAAAAAAATGAAAAAAACGTTCGGGGATTTCATACCCAGGAACTCTCATGTCAAATTTCATAAAGATCGGTCCAGTAGTTTAGTCTGAATCGCTCTACACACACACACAGACAGACACACACACACACACACACACGCACATACACCACGACCCTCGTCTCGATTCCCCCCTCTACGTTAAAACGTTTAGTCAAAACTTGACTAAATGTAAAAAGGACTGCCATGTCAGTTACCTGTCTTTCCCCTCCCACCACCCCATCGCAACACCCACTACCCCCTCCGCCATTATCCGAATTCATTACAGCACCCTTTATTATTTTATTTTTTTAACATTTTGTTAGTGCATAAACTATGCTTCTCTGTTACAACCATCAAAGTGCCTGTGATGTTGTCGTTTTTATATTTTTTGTTATACATCTAGTACTAAAAGCATCAGCAATGAATGTTTCAGCAAATCCATTCGTGGTAATACATGAAGATATATTGATTACGAGGGCTGCTTTGTCTGTTCGTAGCCCCCATATCAAGAGTGTGCCACAAACATTATTTTGACCTGTTATTTCTCACCAAAATTGCTCCCAAACTTTAAAAACGCACGTGCACATGAGCGCGAATAGACGAGTTCTGGAAAGTACTCTGCTTAGTTTGTGCGTGTTGTGAAGACTTGTTAAATTGTGTCTTGGAAAGTGAGGGGTGGGGGTGGGGGGTAGGTACAAACCCGCGTGCCATTATTGTAGGCTATAGCGGTGTGTCTCTAAAAGTGCTTAGCAACCACGTGTGGAGACATATGTCGCTGGCTAGCTAGTGACTGATGCGGGTTATTCTCCAGAGCTGTGAACCATTTTGTGATATGCATTTTCAGTCCTTTAAATGATTATAACATATATTAGATGACAACTAGAAGGTATTCTCTTTACTTTGTCAGTTATTATCCAGTTAGATGACAATACAGACATGCAGCAAAACACATAGTCATTGTTTGTCTGTTATGATTGTTAGTGTTCAAATCCAGGTCACAACATTTGATTTCCATATTACGAAGTTGATGTACTTTAAAATCCTTGCAATTTACTGAACGCAGACAAACAAAATGTGCGAGTTTTTCTAATTCTTTATCTGTAAGCCAAGGATATACATGGAACTAGTATTTATTAATGACATCAATTAGTATGTTTAACTTGCCTCAGTAAAACAAATAAATGTCAACTTCGTAACATGGTTTCCACACAGCTCTGGAGAATAATCCTTCTATATTGTCACTCGGGATTGTTTGCACCCCTTTTTTCCCAAGAAAAACGACTCTTCACAACACATATAAACTAAGCTGAGTTACATATCCGAACATGTTCTGCTGTCATTGTTCTAGCTAACCTCCTTAAATGTGCAGGCTATGAACTTTTCAAACAACCCTTGTACGTTTATTTCCTATTATTTTTTAACAGTGATCAGTGTTGTAGAGTACTCCAGGCGAGTTGACCTGCAGGGAAATCAATCCATTTCTGTAACCAACATTTGTCAACAGATGTTGTTCAATGGCGGAAAACAAAGATTACTTCATACAAATCAGATTATATATTTTGCTTACTGAAAGCCAGTTACTTTGATTTGGCTGGAATATTGTACAGCTTTAAAATGTTTTACTTCCAAAATATATGTATTGTTAGTTTGAGGACCTAAGGTGCTCTCGTCCCTGTGAAATGTTAGCTTTGTTTGCCATTTTCATAAAATGTTACTCCCTTTACAACTATTTAACATTCTTTTTTGATTGTGCTTACAAATTCTGTTTGCTTGCAACACTGAGAAAATAAGTATGAGCATTTTTTTTGCTGCCAATTCCTTGTTGAGAATTTCCACTTAAATGTACGATTTTACACATTACCCTTCTAATTGAGTGTTGTGTTTTTGTTTTAAATGCCTTTTCCTCCTATGTACAAGTTGCCAGGTTTTAAGCTTACCTTCATGTATTATGATTTTTCGTCGATTTTTAATTGGTCCCTTCCATTTTTGACACGTCGATGTTGGGGGTAACCTTATTTGAGCGACGGTCACGTGATCCATGTTAAAGAACTCTTTAAACCAGAAGGTGTCAGATAGTCAAGTGGACGGCCTTAAATGGCATCGAAAGTTTGAATGACATGACACGGGAAATAATGCTTTAATTGGGGTGCTGCGAAATGTGTTGCAATAGTTGTTTTGCTACGTTTAGTTTCTGGTCAATTTTAAAGAATAACCTAGACAGCCCGCGCGCTTTGTGTGTGGTTAGATAAGTATCTGTCAATTTCATTATTGAATAGCCTATATATTGTGAACAGTTAATTCTTTAGTATTCAGTAAGGAGGTTTTGGGTTTTCTGAACAGCAACTGTGTTCTCCGTCTTAGAGAATCAGCCATTTCGTTTTCCCAAATGATTTCTTGGTGCTAAATCCCTTTTGTACATAAACACGCATTGCCATTCATATTTTCATCTTACATTGGATTATTTTGCGAAGGAAATAGAGGCCTGCGTAGTTCTAAACACCGCAACAATACGTCACAGCTTGTTATAACCCTTTAAATAATACAAGAAGAAGAGAACATGCCCATGCGAATCACTCTCGTCGTGCGTACTGATAATACTATGAATCACACAAAATTTGTATAGCACCATGAACGCTGAAGAAAATGATAATTGCTTATCTAATGACCCGAATGGCCTCACTGTCGTTGCTCATTCCTAAGTTTTTCCTGATTGCTCAGGCGAGCAAAAAACAGTCTCGTAGGAACGTGATAGTCTAAATCCTCCATTGACAAAATATGTGTGTAGATACTCTAGATGTGGTGTGACATGTCAGGGCTCCCCACAGACGCCCCTCCCAGAGGGTCCATGGACCCCCACTGCAGAATTTTAGAGGGTCCCAAGGGTCCAAAAGCCGAAAAGTCCCGTTGTACTCATGAAACATTGTCGAGTCGTCACGCATAGTTTACTGTGAAGTGTCTTTATCATTGACATATTCTAGGAGGACATGACACACACACACACACACACACACACACACACACACACACACACACACACACACACACATACACACACACACACACACACACACACACACATACTCACACACACACACACACACACATATATACTTTTGAATCGGTTTCAACCTCCTTTCCGATTTCCTTCGCGTGAAATTGACATCGGTGCTTGCAAAATCTGAAAGCCGGCTGTACCTCAGTCTGAAAATAGTATCTACGGTACGCACGATCAAGGGAATTTAGTGCGTCCCGGGACCCCCTCCACACATAATTTACGTGTTTTCGGCTTCTAGTGCGTATGGGACGCAGGGACGCGTTCTATGGGGTGCCCTGCATGTTACCGCTCATGGTTGGCCATTTGAGACTCAAACATGCTCAACTCATGTGTTGGGCAGAAATTGCCCATTGCAACATATTTGACCACGTTCCTTTTCAACATTCCAGATCAACGATTATAATTTCATAGACTGAGCTAGACGACTATAACGCAGAATGTACTGCATTACATGCCAGTGTTTGTTTCATATACGATGAATCAAAAAAACAAGAAAGGTAGGCTGCCAACGTTCAAATACGATGTTTTTCTTGTTCTTTCAGCATTCTATAAAGATTGTTCCATGGAGACGATGATGATATAGGCTGTATTTCATTTAACTCCAAATGCTTGTTTTCTATACGATGTTGTTGTTCTCTCCGGTCAGAGTGTGGTCCCTTTACAACCGCCCAAGTTTGACCCGGATGTGATGCCCTCCGTGCTACACTTGTATGTGTGTGTGTGTGTGTTTTGTTAATGAATTGCAAAAGTAATAGTAGACGTGCGAAAGGTGATAGCCCTGGTAGACTTGTTCTGTTTTTCTCTCACACTCTCAGCTATAGTGTTCCACTTTCTGTAACCCGTGTTTAACATGTGTACTACGTTTCCCAGTAAAAGTAATTATGTACAATGTCCCACTGTGTTCAAAACTAGTTACAAGAAGTGTGTTCAGAATGTGAACACTTCAGCTGAGAGTGTGTGAGAAAAACAAAGCTTGTCTACCAGGGCTGCCATCTTTAACACGTCTACAAGTACTACACACTTGAGTGCAAAGTTGATAAGATGCATGTGTTGCTATTACAGTGAAACCTGTGTTGAAAATATTGCTTTGCAAAAGCTCTGATCTCTAATTTGCATATTTTCTGAGATTCCCTCTTTATGTTGTACATTAAGGTAGCTTCAGTTTCAGGCGTGTCTAGAATAGGTGTGGCTTTGTAGATGTGCAACATTCAGTGGGTCCACAGAGAAATATTTACGTGTTTTTCAGGAATTTCTTTTTCTGTAGGCTACCTACAATAAAGGTTTCGCTTCTTCATATATGTGTTGCAAATGAGAAGAAGTTTGAAAAATAAGCGTGTATTATCAGGCATGGGAATTGAAAATTTTAAAAAAGGCTGAACATTTATAACTGAAGACGCGAAGCGTCAAGTCGACGGCGCGAAGCACCTAGCCTTACTAGGGGGGTCCGGGGGCATGCCCCCCCAGACATTTTTTTCTCCAAAGAACCCAGATGGTGCAATCTGGTGTCACCTGAGCTCCAAGTTTGCCATTAATTAAATTCTGTTTTTAGAATCAGTTTTTAGTACCAATTTTTGCTTTTTTGAAGAAAAGAAAAAATATACATGTATTATATGGTTTAAATTTGTTAAAAAATTGATCTGTTGAGACAAACAGGAAAATGTAACTTGTAACACAATCTGTGCAATCTGGTTTACTTTCAAACATAAAAGTTCAAGTAACTGAGGCGGGCGGTAGCAGTGCGTGAACAAAGTACGGAAAGTGTTCGCGGGCTTTTGCGCAAAGGCAAGTAACCGGTGCTTTTTTTGTGTGCCTCCCCTTTGCTTTTTCGGCGGAAAAAAAAAAATAGGCGGAAATCCGCTGTTTGGCGGACAATTCCCATGCCTGAATTTATATCGGCTGCTTGGTGTGAGCATACATACCCCCCCCCCCCCCCAAAAAAAAAGAAGAATATATACAGTTGTACACATGCACCCCTGCATGTTAATGTACTATCAACTCCATGAGTTTGTCAACATATTGTGACCCTCCACCACGGGATGAGTCGCATGTCACCTTTGCATGATTTTCATATTTTTACATTTTCCTAAAGAGTTTTTTATGCTCTATCCAGTGGTGAAAACCGTTTTAGAAAAGAGCAAAAACTGTTTGAGTTATAAGCATGTGACTAAGGTGACCCTCACACTGCTACCAGATACTCCCCGGACTTATATTAAGCCTAGCGCAGAACCGCGCGAGGTGACATGCGACTCATTTCGTGGTGGAGGGTCACATATTGTCTATATCTCTTTCACACACACATACACTCTCTCTCTCTCACACACACAAACTGACACACACACACTATACTTAAAATGTTCAAGGTTTCTAAATTAAAACAACACTGCAGACCAGCAATATGTAAAAACGCATTTTATTTCCTGTATCTGTATTCATGCAAAGGAAACAACCAGCAAATACCTGTATCTACCTGTATCACGAGTGACCACAATTGTAGGTGATGAGGTAAAGTAGCAAACCTAACTGGGTGACTCATACTGCTGACCACACATGTTACTGACCAAAATAATAAATTAATAATAAGATGAAATAATAAAAACAAAACTCATTTAAAACAAAAGATCTATTCAAATCACCAACCTAACAAGTCTGTTTTCCAAAATTAAAAAAATGGGAGAAAAGCTAAATAAAAGTAAAAAAAGTTCTGTAACTATCAAATTCTTTCAAGTACATGAATTCACATCATGCTAATTCCAGGAAAGTTTTCATTAATTTTAAAGATTGATTGACATGAGTGTTATTTGGCATAGGTGTCGTTGAAAACACTTTCACTGTGCATTTTCTTTATTTGGTGTTTAACGTCGTTTTCAACCACGAAGGTTATATCACGACGGGGAAAGGGGGGAGATGGGATAGAGCCACTTGTCAATTGTTTCTTGTTCACAAAAGCACTAATCAAAAATTTGCTCCAGGGGCTTGCAACGTAGTACAATATATTACCTTACTGGGAGAATGCAAGTTTCCAGTACAAAGGACTTAACATTTCTTACATACTGCTTGACTAAAATCTTTACAAAAATTGACTATATTCTATACAAGAAACACTTAACAAGGGTAAAAGGAGAAACAGAATCCGTTAGTCGCCTCTTACGACATGCTGGGGAGCATCGGGTAAATTCTTTCTCCTCCCAACCAATATGGGACTCCCCCTAACCCGCGGGGGTTTCACTGTGCACGCAACGTCAAATCCAAATATGGCAGTTCTGCCACATATCTGAAGCAAGATATCCCCACCCACCCCCCAAAAAAAGGAGAAAGAAAAAGAAAGTGGAAACGGTACTAGGAGATTGTATACAATTCCCTGAATAACTGCAAGAATTTGATTTTTCTTCAAAAACAAACAAAAATGCTTGGTAACTTGAATGCATATCAACCAGTCCTCTCTGAGTGACAAAGTAATAAATGGAGGAGAGATATTACAAAAATCACATGATTACAAAATTGATGTCTGAGTACGCAAACTGCTACTTAATACATTTCACCTTATACAATCGTAGATAAGCAAAAGTATATAAACACATATCTCTTAAATTGCTGGATAAGAATAATAAGAATACCCTTTGCAGTAAGGAAATGCAACCATTATCTTGAGTAATGTTAAATACTAAACCCTTCCCATGCAAATAACCCTGTCGATCACCATGCATCTATCCAGCCGTTTACATGGGAACAGAGTGTCCTTCCGTTTGGACATGTACCAACAATCAACAACGTGACTGCTTCTGAGCAGAGAGAGAATTTCTATTGCGAAGTTTTTTGATTTTTTTTAATAATAAGGATGACAGCTAGCGAAAAACCACAGAGATATATATGCTCTCTGCGCTTAATATATCAACTTATAAGGAATAAAAGCCAACTATTTCAACACTAAATACATTTACTTTCAAGCAAAATAATAGAACAATAAACTTTTAACAATTCCATTCAACTTAATTGGCTCAGAGGACCACTTCAATTAACTATTGCCTTGCTCAGTTTACATTGTTTGTTTGTTTGTTTGCTTAACGCCCAGCCGACCACGAAGGGCCATATCAGGGCGGAGTTTACATGGTGGTCTCTGTGTTTGAAACTTACACATGTAGGATCTATTACAGTAAGATGAAGAATGTTCTTAGCTTCAAAAGTGGCACAAAATGCAGCCAGGCTGTTGAGTCTTGGTGTGTGTCTAAGTAGAGGAATGCTCTTATTCAATGTTACAGCGAAACACCTTTTAAGACACCCCCCCCCCCAAAAAAAAAAAAATAAATAAATAAAAATTAATACTCCTTCCCCACTTTTAAGACCATCCTGTTTCAGATTTTATGTTCCTAATCTCTATAAATTTACCTCCATTCTAAGACTTCCTCTCTTTAACATTTGTCTTTAAAAAAGGTTCCAATGTTTTGTAAAATCTGGACAGACCTGTGGCTGTTTATACTGGAAAGTTGTTATCTTAAATAAATATACAGTAATAAAATATCCTTTAATATCCTTTGAACTTGAAACAAAAGTTAAACGATTCCATTATCTGGAGTAATATTAAACTTCAAATAGATTGTCACAGAGCAGTACCATGGCAGCATATACATTTATATTGCATACCAAAATAAGAGCTGTACACATTTTGCAAGACATCTCACGTAAAAAAGCATGATTGGTTATGGGCGATAAGATCATTACTTAGCAATCATATCGTTATTTCTATTGAGTATAAGTTAATACATCAAATACAAGGGAGGACTTTCTTTCATGTGTAGTAGATGGAGATATATACACACACTAAATGGTTTGAGTCCATATTTCATTCACTCGCTTTGATGTAAGAACATTAAAACCATGACTTATCTGCCAAAAATTGGTGTACTAATTTACACCAAAATCTCACCAAAGGAAAAGTATATCCTTTTTTTTAAAGTCACAAATAAATGACTAAAAAGAAAATGAAAAAGTAAAAAGACATGTGAAAAAGATGAGAGGCATGACGTTTTTGCAATGAGACAGAAAATAAGGCATTAAATGTGCATACAATTTTGTGCATCAATAAACCGACCATCGCTTCATACCAGTACTCTTACATTACAAAGTTTCTGTTCACTGCTGCAACCTTCTTTCCTAAAAAAAAACCTCTTGCAATGGCAGCCCTATCAACAGTAACGTGTTGTTTGCCATGAGCACACATCACACAATAAGCGAAACCGTCAGACACACAATTACAAAATACAAATCCCAAAGCTTTGCAAAACCTAATGCAATACATGAAATTTCACACAAACGTATGAAAAAAACTGTATGGAAAGTCTTGGTAAAAACTGTAAAGCGCACATGCACTGTGCTACACAACTAATGAACAATGGTCACGGACATTCTTGACAACCGTAAAGCTTACATATAATATATCTACCCATGTGGTAAGAAAATAAGGTTCATTCACACTTTTAAATTCTTTAAAGCTTTCAACTTTTAAAGCAGCAAATGACAAATTTACAAACAGTTAACTTGTACCTGCAATTGCAGGAAAGCTATAAACATTTTCAAGCTGCACAAAAAAAGAAGAGACCTATGCCTATTTGCACTGTCACCCGCAAAGTAGGGCTTAATAACAGGTATTTTGTTAAAGTTGAGCTTTCTTACTGTCTCCTTGCTGTTCAAACACAGTGCAATTCATTTTGAAATCCTAATCTTCTAAAAGTCGAACAGAACCTTTAAATGTTGCACCTACACTGATTTTACCTCGCTAGCAAGAATCACATTTAAATGTTGCACCTACACAGACTTTACCTCGCTAGCAAGAATCACATTTAAGATTTAGGTACTGAGAAGTTGAAAAAAATCAATCAATCAGTTTAGGTTACAGTATCCTAAGAAACACTCTCATAGCATCATCACTCTTAAAAGTAAGTGGGGGAAAAACTGAAACTCTTTCCCAACAAGGAATACGAGTACATTCTTATCAGAAGCAGCATGCTTCATATTGAGGCGTTAAAGCGCATGAAAGTAAACTGAAGCTTCAACTGTAGATAAGACTTCATCACATGAAAGTAAACTGAAGCTTCAACTGTAGATAAGACTTCATCACAATCAACAAATTACATGCACCCCCAAAGCTCGATGTCTTCGTCAGGAAGCACAGACAGTATCAACAAGCAGCCAGCTTAAGCATAGCAAGCGGAGAATTCAATTCACAACACAGCGCCTTTAATCCCACGGATCATATTTACATGTGGGTGATTCCCCATAAATATACAGCATGCAATTTAAAGCTGAGTAGCATTGTCAACAACGAACAAAGAGCTGTACAAAGCACAAGAGTACATTTTCTGATCCAATACATTTTCGTGAATTGTAACCCCATCATTATGAAACTAAAAACACAATTTTAACAAAAAAGTGTAAAATGCTCAGCGTAAATTCTTTCTGAAGTTTATCTGTTGCTTTAAAAGTTCTGATTATACATACATTCTCAACAACAATACTGAAGTGAGCTTCTGCCTGAAATCTGAAGCTTGTTTTTAAAATATGAGAGAATAAGTCTGAGATCTGTTACTAAAGAAAAAGAGGTTGTAATAAGATTTTCGACTAAGCTCCCTAATTACTTAAAACATCTACATCTCAAGAGATGCCTTTTGAGAAACATGTCCAAACTCTAAAGTAGAATATTTGTGATTTTTGTTGAATTTTTATTTTATTTTATTATCTATCACATTTGCTATTCTAATCAGCACAGTACCACCTGTCATTTTCAATTCAAAGCACGCACATAAGAAGCTCTTTTGCTTTTCTTAGAATATTCACGAAACAGAGATATAGATAAATGTGCTTAATTATCATCACTATGATGTATGGGTTCCCAGGTCTGGACAGAGATAACTGTTTATCATCACTATGATGTAAAGCCAACACAACAAGCGTCAACAATAAAAGTCAAATGTAACTGTACAAAACTGTTCCAGGAAAGGAACTGGTTGGGAGTAACTGTTGAAAAATCTTACTAGAAAATCTGCCTCATATAACTATCAATATTCTGAATGCCAAAAATGTCTGCTATAATGACTGATTATATCACACACAAAACACTATTGCACAAAGATATTAGTGTTATACCTTTCTGGGTTATTGCACACATAAAACAGAATTATAATAATACCAAATAATGAGTTATGTAATAGGAGAATCAACAATCCACAAGGGAAAAAGAAAAGGGAAAAAGAAAAAGAAAAAAAAAAAGGTCCGATTAAACCACAACATTAAGACTAATGCGCATGCCTATGGAAAGAGGTTTTGTAAGTAAAGCATAACCAAAAAAAATAACATATTTACACAAATCAAAAAGAAAATAATTCATAGCAACGAGAAAACTAATACACAAAACAATATAAAAGTCATTGTAAAATCCACAAAGTGAAAAAAAGACAACACCAACATTTGGTCACAAGCATCACCTCCCATGTACATGTAACTGAAATCCTGTACCAGGAAAAGGAAACTTAAAGCAATAGGAGTAAGAAAGGCCAGGTGGGTCAACCACACACACACACACACACACACACACACACACACACACACACACACACACACACACACACATCTTTGGTGAATAAAATTACCCATAAGCTTCTCTCATTGAAAACCACACATAACAATTTTAACCCCTTCACTGCCACAGTATATTAGCATTTTGGTATTGCTGGTCAATGGGAAAGAACTGTCACTGTGTTTAAACCCCATCAAGAAGTTGGACAGTGGTTACCTCCCATTTAGTTTTCACAAATGTCCTGAAAAGTGCTGATGTAAATGCCACATACCTAGTACATGTATGGGCGTAGGACAAACCAAAAATGACCACGTAATACATACGGGGTGGGCAGTGAAGGGGTTAAGCAACAGCAAGAAGTACTGGCACATAGTTAGGCTCACTACTGTCAAAACAAAACAAACCCAACTAAAACAACAAAAGAAAAGAAACACAAAGCAAACACACAACAATATAGAAATAACAGAAGTTTAAAGCTGAAGTGAAGATCACTATGCAGGCGCATGAACCAGTCTACACTTTAACAGCATGGGTGTTACTGGGAAAAATCAAAAAACCTGAAAGGCAGGGGTCCAAAATGCTCAAGTTTGAAAGAAAGTTTCTGGACACCGACGAAACCAAATCATAATAAGCAAGATGGCGGCAAATCCAAAGGAGCGAACCGAGAAAGCACGCGAACCGGTGTCAAAAGTCGGATCGGAACCGCTGCTCGTTATTTCAACTTAGCGAAACGAAGCTTTTTTTTGGTTTTTTTTTTGAAAACCCGGAAAACCGGAATTTCTGGCTTCAGATTTTGTCAAAAACCGGAAATCCGGCAAAAGCTGGAAGAGTAACACCCATGTAACAGCGGTTACTGACACTTTGAAAGGTTCAACGTTCAAGCATTTTTCAGGACATTTGTGCTTTAAATTGCAGGTGACGACGATAATCACTTGAGTCAGAGCATAAAGTTTTGACAGTAATAATACTCTTCAGTTCTATACATGCTGGCCTTGTTCATCTTCAGTATTTGTCCTTACAATTCATAAAATGGCAGTGTTATTTATGGAGGAAAGTTAGTAGACATAAAGCAAAGAAGACGGAGGGAAAAACAGAGGAGGGGGAGGGGGTGAAGTAAGTGAGTAGACAATTGTGACCCTCCACAACGGAATGAGTCGCATGTCACCTTTGCAGGATTTTCATATTTTTACATTTTCCTAAAGAGTTTTTTACGCTCTATCCAGTGGTGAAGACCGTTTTTAGAAAAGAGCAAAAACTGTTTGAGTTATAAGCCTGTGACTAAGGTGACCCTCACACTGTTACCAGACACTCCCCGGACTTATATTAAGCCTAGCGCAGAACCGCGCGAGGTGACATGCGACTCATTTCGTGGTGGAGGGTCACAATTGTACATGTACATCGTTACTTCATCACATTATAAATAGTGAACTCATTTGAACACAGTTTAACAAGCAACAAAACCAAACCAAAAACAAAACAGTGGGGAAAGCAGAACCCAACAACCCCTATTCATTAACATTTCAAAAAAGTTCGCAGAAAACACATTTTCAACTTCATGCTTAAAGAATGAAACAGAGAGACAGACTGGCAGAGATAGAAACATAGAAACAATTGTTCAGCATCATCATGAGCAACGTAACGACTGTTATATCTACTGTACAAGCAGAAGAAGAAAGACGAAAGAACAGATCAATGTACATTTATCACATATTCCAGATCTCCTGTCCAATAAAACACATTTTCAAATGTGAAAAATGTACATTTTAACATTGACTTCATGTCTTATCTTGTGAGTATTTACACTGCCAAATGTATGATACAAACAAATTTCAAATGAACTCTGTTCAGCATTTAAAGAAACATCTGTTTCTATCATTTTTACATTTAAAATTTGTTTTTTTTAAATCATCAAAAACTCGGTGTGAATTCATTTTTTGACTGTGGACCAAAACAATTAAAGCATCACTTTTGAGCATGAATTCATGGCAGGTTGGGTAAGGGCAGTGAATAGAAATTAAACTGCTGCTCACTCTAACAAAAAAGCACAATTTTAACACAAACATTTTAATATTTAAATGACACAGGGATAAAATAGCTTTTCCACCTAAAAAAAAATGTTAAATGTTTGGGGTTAATCATAAAATTCTGAAGCATTTTCAGAATTCTGTAACAGGGGACTTTTAAGATGTACATTTTGTGAGTGAGAATTAAATTTCTCTATCCGAACACCACAGGCAGACAAATAGTAACATAAGGCCAAAACAAAAAAAAGGTCTGTTTACGGTAACCCGACCGACCCTAGTTTTTTCGCGCGACCCTAGACTTTTTTTTGGCATTTGGGGAAAAAAAACAAAAAAAAAAAAATTGTTTTTTTGGGCAAAATAACGTAAAAATATGTTTTTTTGGAGAAAAAAAAAAAAAAAAAAATAAAAATCCCGACCTATCGACCCTATTTTTTTGGCCCATGTTACCGTAAACAGACCTATTTTTTTTTTTTGCCTAATTTCTTTTACAGAAAAAAACCCAGACTCTCATTCAGTTTAAAAAAAAAACAACCCAATCCCAAACCCCCAAGATCATACCTTTTTTACAAAAAGAAGTCAACAACTCATCACAAAAACAATTATCTTGCAGAAGAGACCTGATCAGAAATATCAAACAAATAGAAGTGTATGTTTCTTAGCTGGAGAACACTGCAAATATAGAGAATAAAGCCCCTGTTCAAAATTCAATCAATCAATTCTGAGCAAGGTCAGTATTTCAAGCCAGCCTCAAATTATCATAAACATGACGGTCATTTTGCAATTAGATACAAACAATGAAGCAAGAGTTAGGTCATATAAAATGTGTATGTGTGCGCGGGCGTGTGTGTTTGTGCGTGCGTGTGTGTGTGTGTGTGTGTGTGTGTGTGTGTGTGCGCGTGCATGTGTGTGTGTGTATGTGTGTGTATGTGTGCGTGTGTGTGTGTTTGTGCGTGCATGTGTGTGTGTGTGTGTGTGTGTGTGTGTGTGTGAGTGTGTGTGGGCATGCATGTGTGTGTGTGTTTGTGTGTGTGTTTGTGTGATTGAGAGAGAGAGAGAGAGAGAGAGAGAGAGAGAGAGAGAGAGAGAGAGAGAGAAAGATTGATACAATGACACACAGAGAGAACACAAGGGAAAAGACAGAAAGCAAAAGCATGTACAGCTTTAGCAACAAATTGCAAATTGTTCATTTGACACAACTACACAATGGTTACCCACCAACTATGTGCGTGCCGAGTTCCTTGAACACAGATCTAGCACCCTGCTTTTGGCTGTGAGACAAAACAGTCTGGTGACATTTACATACATAGTGCACTCCCTGATTTTAATTAAACACACACAAAGTGAAATTCTGGCCGTCAGTAGCACATCATGTCCCTAGCATGGGATTACGTGCAAAGAGATTCTACCACCCATGACTTTGTCGTTGAAGTCATCTGCTTCTATCTGCCCCACAGTGCCAACGTTTCTTGTACTGAAACTATTGCTCATCTACATTCCCGAAACACTGTAATATCACACACTAAACTAACATAAACAGTACAGCTAAGTAAAACCTGTCAGGAGTGAAACAATAACAAATAACGCAGTTGCAGCAGTTCAACCAATTGATCAAAACCAACAAACAACACAGAAAACAGATAGAAGAAAACAAAGAAAATGCCGCTAATTGTGAAGTAGGAAGCAACTTTGGCTGAAGACGAGGTATAGTGTCCATAATCTCAACCTCCATTACAAAAGTTGCAAACTGAAGAAAGGAAACAGAGAGAATGAGACAGAAAAATGAACATCAGACGCAGCCACTTGGCACAACAAAATAACCGTAACAAAGGACTTCCGCCTTACATTCTTTCTGTAACATTCTTAAAAACAAACCTGTGGTCAAGTTTTGATAACACCAGAACTCAATCTAGTTAGAAAAAAAATCACAGATCTGTAATGTACCTCAAATGGCAGTAAAGCAAATATCAACAATTAAGAACTCTCATCACAAAATCTCCTCCACAATAGACTACGTTATCAGTCTTTGGTGAAGTGTCGTTAACATAAATCTTCAGAACCATGACTAAGTACATGTAGCAGAGTGCTAATGCCAACATCAGGTAACCAAGGGACATATGCACTTTTAAGGGACATATGTACTCTTAACTTACCAAGTGACATTTATACACTTCAAACAGACAACAACAAATGAGAGCTATTGTTTCAATTTTTCTAGCGACACGACCCGTCGAACGCTGAAGAAGAAGTTGCGCTTTGCAGCGAATAGTTCTCTTTGTTTTTTGATCTCATGCATTTCCAGAAAGCAGAGAAAAATCACAGAACAAGATTTCACATGTTTACATCCACAGCATATCCTTATGGCAGTGTTAAACAAAGAAGACCCCCCCCCCTCCCTCCCCTTTGCAAACGACAGGTGGTCAGTAGTTTGAGAGGAAGGCAGGGTCAACGGTGGACAGTTTGGCCGACAGGAAAGCGTGGATACAGAAGAGGAGCGTCTGAAGGTCCGTGCACTCCAACTCCTAAGGAGAAGACAAATGAATACAGGTTCAATGCAGTGGAACCCCTTTACTGACGCTGATGGGGTCTATGTCGACCAAAAGAGTGGGATTCCCTGTAGGTGGAGTTCCTGGAGGGGGATTCCCTGTATACAGGGA